>NC_039265.1:1916508-2144008 GCF_003368295.1 Carassius auratus
AACTGCAGGCAACTGCAGGTAAGCTGAAAAAGCTCAGTTTGGAGACAGTTACACTGAAGATCCTAAAGGTCCCTGGTCCGATCCTTGGTTTTGGCAAAGCTTTGGAGAGTAGTGACCCTAAGGTTGTGGGTTTGAGTCTTGGGCCAACAATACCATGACTTAGGTGCCATTGTGCAAGGCACAGAACCCCCAACTGCTAATAATTTATGTTAAAGCATAAATGGCTGCCCACTGCTGTGTGTGTGTGTGTTCACTGCTGTGTGTGCCCTTCGGATGGGTAAAATGGAGAGCATGAATTCTGAGTATGGGTCACCACTCTTGGCTGTATGTCATGTCACTTTCACTTTCATGTTTCTCGTAACTGCTCAGATCTGGGGAGGGCTACAAAAAATAATTATGCTGCCCTGAAGGTTTTCAAGAGCAGAGTGGCTTCCATATTTTTCAAATAGAAGAAGTTTGGCACAACCAGGACTCTTCCAAGAGCTGGTCACCCAGCCAAAATGAGCAATTGATGGAGAAGGGCTTTGTCTAGACTGGTGACCAGAGCCGTGTTTCCACCGCAGGAACTTTACCCAGGAACTAGGTACTTTGGGCTGGTACTCAGTGTCTTTCCACCGCAGGAACTAGGACCTCAATAAAGTTGCCCCTCAGAAAGTCCCTGCTGGCGAGGTGGTACTTTCAAAGTTCCGGAACTTTCGGGGGCGGGACTTGGGCGCTAAACATCCTGATTGGTTGAGTTCACACAGCATTGTGATTTCAGCCACCATTTATTCGGATCATTTTCAAAATATTACTGTTATTATGTTATGGAATGTAATTTTAAAAGTATTTCAGATAAGAATGTAGTTGTTTAAAACTCAAATCTGTGGTTTATTTATAAAGACAGCGCCTATTTAAAAATGTTTCTCGCCGATCTCTGCGACGGTGAGCTCCACGTGATCAGCGAGAGCTCAGTCCTCATGTATCTGCCGAGAAGCAGCCTCACTTCGGCTAGACCTTCTAATGTGTGCCGCTGGCTCTGATGTCTCTTTAGTGGTTAAACATAAAATGTAATTCGTTTGGGGTAAATCTAACAGGTAATCTTTTGTCTGTATACAATATTTCTATATGTTAAAATGAAAATAAAAAAGGCAAATTTATATAATATTTCGTTTAATTGTAACGACTGTATATATAACGTCACACATTTCCCTGTACTAAGTAAATTTCTGCAGCTGTTCAGAATAATTACAGAAATTGTAATTTCGGTGGAAACGTGGCACAAGAGGCTGATGGTCACTCTAGTTGAGCTCCATGATCATATATGAAGAAACCTATAGAGGGGCAAACATCACTGCAACACTCCACCAATCTGGGCTTTATGGTGGTGTGGACAAACTCAATCCTCTCCTCAATGAAGACACATGAAAACACAAAAAAAAATGTACCTAAAGGACCCTCAGACTCTGAGGAACAAGATTCTCTGGTCTGATGAACCTTAGTTCTAAGCATCATGTTTGAAGGAAACCAGTTCTGCTCATCACCTGCAGAGTACCATCCAAAAAGTAAAGTGTTCTGGTAGCAGCCTCATGCTGTGGGGCTGTTTTTCAGTGGCGGGGACTGGGAGACAGGGTTTAGGGAAAGCCAAATGGAACAAAGTACAGAGATATCTTCAATAAAAACCTGTTCCACATCACTCAGGACCTCAGACTGAGCCGAAGGTTCCCCTTCCAACATGATGATGACCCTATAAGCACACAGCTAAGGCAAAACAGGAGTGGCTTGGGGACATTTCTGAATGTCCTAGAGTGGCTCAGCCAGAGCCCTGACTTGAACCTATCAAACATCTTTGGAGAGACCTGAAAATGGTTGTCCACTGATGGTCCCCATCCACCTGACAGAGCTTGAAAGGATTTGCAAAGAAGAATGGGTGAAAATCCCCCAATCTAGGTATGCAAGGCTTGGTTCATACCCAAAAAAAACGTAAGGCTGTAATTGCTGCCAAAGATGCATCAACTAAGTACTGACTAAAGGGTCTGAATACTTATGTTAATGTGTGATTTCAATTATTTATTTGTTTTTCAGTTTTCACTTTGTCATTATGAGATACAGATTATAGATGTATAGATTCATGAGAGAAAAAAAATAACATCATAACATCTTAATACTTCTGTCTATAGAAAATGTACTGATCGAAACACCATTCTGCAAGGCCAAAACTGTAAATTCTACTTCTTGTTACAAGTATGGAAGAACCATCACTTCTACCACAAAAGACTGCTTTTTAAGTTATCTTCCTGATGTATCCGAATTCCTTAGCATATCCAAAACCTCAGAACAACTTGATGATGTAACAGAAACTATGGACTCTCTCTTTTCTAGCACTTTAAATACAGTTGCTCCTTTACGCTTAAGGAAGGTTAAGGAAAACAGTTTGACACCATGGTATAATGAGCATATTCGCACCCTAAAGAGAGCAGCCCGAAAAATGGAGCGCAGCTGGAGGAAAACAAAACTTTCCTATTGCTTGGCTGGAAAGTAACATATCCTTCCGGAAAGAGGAACAGTTCCACTCATTCTCTAATATAGGAGAGGAAGAATTGTATAAACTTGTTAAATCATCTAAACCAACAACATGTATGTTAGACCCTATACCTTCTAAGCTCCTAAAAGAGGTGCTTCCAGAAGTCATAGATCCTCTTCTGACTATCATTAATTCCTCATTGTCATTAGGATATGTCCCCAAAACCTTCAAACTGGCTGTTATTAAGCCTCTCATCAAAATACCACAAATTGACCCCAAAAAACTAGTTAATTATAGACCAATCTCGAATCTCCCTTTTCTGTCCAAGATACTAGAAAAGGTGGTATCCTCACAATTATATTCCTTCTTAGAGAAAAATGGTATCTGTGAGGATTTCCAGTCAGGATTTAGACCGTATCATAGTACTGAAACTGCTCTCCTTAGAGTTACAAATGATCTGCTCTTATCATCTGATCGTGGTTGTATCTCTCTATTAGTTTTATTGGATCTTAGTGCTGCGTTTGACACAATTGACCACAACATTCTTTTGCATGAACTTGAACACTTTGTTGGCATCAGTGGAAGTGCATTAGCATGGTTTAAATCGTACTTATATGACCGCCATCAGTTCGTAGCAGTGAATGAAGATGTATGATATCGATCACAAGTGGAGTACCTCAAGGCTCAGTATTAGGGCCGCTATACTCTTCATGCTGTATATGTTACCCTTGGGAGATATCATCAGGAAACATGGTGTTAGCTTTCACTGTTATGCTGATGATACTCAGCTCTATATTTCTTCGTGGCCAGGTGAAACACACCAATTTGAAAAACTAATGGAATGCTTAGCCGATATAAAAAACTGGATGACGAGTAATTTCTTACTGCTAAATTCAGAAAAAAAAGAGGTGTTAATTATAGGACCTAAAAACTCTGCTTGTAATAACCTAGAACACTGTCTAAGACTTGATGGTTGCTCTGTCAATTCTTCGTCATCAGTTAGGAACCTAGGTGTGCTATTTGATCGCAATCTTTCCTTAGAAAGACATGTTTCTGGCATTTGTAAAACTGCATTTTTCCATCTCAAAAATATATCTAAATTACGGCCTATGCTCTCAATGTCAAATGCAGAAATGTTAATCCATGCATTTATGACCTCAAGGTTAGATTATTGTAATGCTTTATTGGGTGGTTGTTCTGCACGCTTAGTAAACAAACTACAGCTAGTCCAAAATGCAGCTGCCAGAGTTCTTACTAGAACCAGGAAGTATGACCATATTAGCCCGGTCCTGTCCACACTGCACTGGCTCCCTATCAAACATCGTATAGATTTTAAATTATTGCTTATTACTTATAAAGCCCTGAATGGTTTAGCACTTCAGTATTTGAATGAGCTCTTGTTACATTATACTCCTCTACGTCCGCTACGTTCTCAAAACTCTGGTAATTTGATAATACCTTGAATATCAAAATCAACTGCGGGCGGCAGATCCTTTTCCTATTTGGCCCTTAAACTCTGGAATAACCTACCTAACATTGTTCAGGAGGCAGACACACTCTTGCAGTTTAAATCTAGATTAAAGACCCATCTCTTTAACCTGGCTTACACATAACATACTAATATGCTTTTAATATTCAAATCCGTTAATGTCACGATCGGTGTTATGGCAAACACAGAGAGGGAACCAATTGCAGATAAGTCGTTTATTAAGGGATAATCCAGAGGGGTAAACAGTCCAGGCAGGGGTCGAAACCAAAACATCAATCCACATAAACAAGACACGAACACAAGGCAAGACAAGGCAAGAATTGACGGACATGAATAATACTCTGACATTAAACAAGGACTCCGTAACACAGACTAAGACAGACTGGGTATAAGTAGACAGAAGGATAATGAGGGAACAAGAGAAGGGTGGGGGACAATCAATTACATAACAGGGAGGAAGGTGACCAAATAAGGGAACAGGAAGTGATCTGGTGACAGACACTGTGAGAAAGGAGGACATCTAGTGGAAACCCAGGGAACAACAACCCAGACACTGTGACAGTTAAAGGATCCTAAGTCATGGTATTGTTGGCCCAAGACTCAAACCCACAACCTTAGGGTCACTACTCTCCAAAGCTTTGCCAAAACCAAGGATCGAACCAGGGACCTTTAGGATCTTCAGTGTAACTGTCTCCAAACTGAGCTTTTTCAGCTTACCTGCAGTTACCTACAGTTATTGCTATAAAAGGGTCATAGGTCAAAGGATTTTTTCTCCATTCTGTCACCGATGGAGTTTCGGTTCCTTGCCGCTGTCGCCTCTGGCTTGCTTAGTTTGGGTCACTTCATCTACAGTGATATCGTTTACTTGATTGCAAATAAATGCACAGACACTATTTAACTGAACAGAGATGAGATACCTGAATTCAGTGATGAACTGCCTTTAACTATCATTTTGCATTATTGAGACACTGTTTTCCTAATGAATGTTGTTCAGTTGCTTTGACGCAATGTATTTTGTTTAAAGCGCTATATAAATAAAGGTGATTGATTGATTGATTGAAGGAGAAAGCTTTCATCCTCCATGGTTAAGAATATTCTGTAGGGTCAGTTTCAGAGATTGAGACGGTTATGCAGATCGGATGACGATTTTGAGGTGCATTCGACTATTCTGACACAACAAAGAGGATATACATGTAGCTCACCAACATTAAAAGCAGCTCATGTGAAAGTCCAGTCACTGAAGATGGAGAAATTGTTGAACTTTTCTATTTAACTGGATCTTCTTAGTGAACCAGTTGAACCAGTTCAGCAAGTCAAACTGAATCATTTCAGTTACTCCTAACAGTATATTGAATGAACTGCTGAAGAGAACCGATGATGGGATGTGCACAAACAGAGCAGCGTGACTGAGTCTTGTGCTGCTGGCCTGTTAGACGTCATCATAAGTGGTGTGACATTTCCTTCACATGCTTGAGGTTTTCAGGCATTCATAAAGCACTGGATAGCTGGCCAATCAGAGCACACCTCGTTTTTCAGAATGATGTGCTTTGTAAAATTGACGTGCCTCGGAAAGGCGGGGCATAGACCTTAAACCGCATAAACACATTGCATTACACCAAATACACAAAATAAAGTTATTATTAGCAGCATCATATGACCCCTTTAAGACAATCGCCAATATTGAGCACTGTGAATTTGATCAATTAACTTTTTTTTCCGAAGAGTTGGTTTTATTGTCTTCAGTGGTCCTTAATAGTGTATGCACAACTTGGAGATGACACAGATCCAAATAAATGCAAAATCACCATATTACACAGTTCTTTGCTTTAAATTACCACCTGGCCACAATAGGGAACAAAGAAAATCCAAATCCAGAAGTGAATTTATCAGATTACTACTACTTTGTAGAACTTGACTGTTAAGTGACAGCTCCACAGTCAAATAACACTATTTTAACATTAACATTATTTTCCTTGGGAATTAAAACAACTACTTGGTCAATATTATTAACTTTCTGATTAATACAACTTCAAACTATATGTAGAAAAATTTAAGAAATTATTGAAGTGTTACCTTTTACTTCAGAAAATGAATATAATCATCTTTTTGTTTTGTTCTCTGAGTTTATTTATCATTTAGCTTTAAACGTTCTCCACTGCCAGAGTCGGTCAGTTTGAGCTGCAGTGAGAACCGCTTGGAGCATGAGACCACACGCTGAAGTGTCATGAAATCCCAAGCGCTCCCACTTCATAAAAAGGTCCAAATTGTCCTACAAAAACAAAACATGTTAATACAGTATTTGAGTTTTCCAGATAGTTTCCTTCATTGTCTTGATGAATTCCAGTAGCAGTGCTGATTGTAAAGACTACAGATAGAAATAATTTCCAGAATGTGGATATTAACAAGAGCCGTTTACTGCACGAAATCTATGGCAAATCATACCAGCGGGCTAAACATGGCTAATGTTTGGTTAAGTTAACACAAAAGATCCAAAAAGGTTCAAAGTAAGCAACAGTTTGGATTATGAAAATAATGACTCAGAAAAACTTTGATCAAGAGAACTATTTATCAGAATTAGAAATGATACATGCATGCAAAAAAAAAAAAAGGCAGTGACATCTGTGATGAGGGTTTTACAATCTGCTGAAAGTGCTGGATCTTCTTGTGGATTTCATGAGGACACACTTTTCTACAGTGGAAGGAGTGGAGTCGCGTCACCCGTTTCAGTCTCTTCTTCTGGTAATCTTATACTTTATTTATGCATAGCATCAATTATTTCAAACCAGAGCAGTCAATATAAACATCTGAAGATTAAAGTCATTATAATATGAGATGAAAGTCTTCATGTTCATCATCTCGTCGGAGAGAGTCAAACAGTGTCTGCAGTGGTGTGGGCTGGACAGTAATGCACATGGATGGAGCATATGATGCAAGAAAGAGTAAACTTGATCTTCTTCCCTTTCTCACCACATATGCAATCTGACTAATTAATCAGAACATCATTTTAAAAACATTCAAAATATAAGAATGTATTTTATTTTTTTAATACTTATTATTTTAATAATATTTGTTTTCCTTTTTGTAGTACAACAGTAATTATTCTCAAAAAAATTTAATGGAAATATGATATCAATGTGAATTTGTGTGTGTGTGTGTGTGTGTGTGCTACTTTTACATTATGTTTTTGCATTCAAATTAAATTATGTTTTGTTCCTTTTTTGCACAAATTGTGGGGGGGGGGGTTGTTTGTTTGTGTGTTTGTTGTTGTTTTTCTTTTAATATCTGTATATTGCTTGTGAACTTGCTTTTACCCGCCAGTTTGGCTACTAAATATTTATGTTACCAGCGATTCAGAACTGGTAACAATCATGTTTAGCAGTTTGTGTCTTTCAGTTTTCAGGTTCATATTTAGGAATTTGCATTTGATGAGACCTCCATGATATCACACAGAGTCTTCATGTGTGTGTTTAACAGTGTGACTGTTATTGCCTCACCTTTTGAGCAGCAGTGGAATCAAACCTTGTATTATTTTCTAGAGCAGACTGGTCTTCCACCGTCCTGTACAGCAGGAGACCCAGAGACAACACCACATGTCCTGTCCAAGCAAGCCAGAGAGATTCAGAGTTTAGCAAACATTTCATTCAGAAAAACTAATATATCTCTGAAGCATTAGTCTACTTTCTACACACAGTTACTCATTCTGCCAGCATAGAGCATAAAGCTAATCTGACTCAGCATCTGGACAATGTTGGATCTTACTGGAGACTTTTCACCTGCAGATTTAGAGCAATGGCTTGGAATCGCCATCTTAGAGAAAAATCTAAAGGTAAGCTAACTATGTTTTATGTATGTAATGTACTATGTTTGATTTATTTGGGTGTAGTGATAAATTAAGCCAACTTACAATAACAATATAATCATCCTCCTTATACTTAATAATCACTTTGATCGCAACTTACAAAGAGAAACAAAATTACCAAGCATGCATACATTAATCATATAAAATCTGAATCTGGGATAAACAATTAAATTCATGTTAATTACAATAAAAAATCTGTCATCTACTTCTCACATTTTTATCAAAACAGTGGATGCTAATCTACAAGTCAGGTTCACCAAAAAATGCTAGGCTAGTGAAAAGTGATCAAATACTGCTATAGTGGCTCCAGCTGCTGGCCATCAGATGTGCGAGTCCCCTTAAACACAGTGCCAGAACCTCCTATTCCCAGTCTCTGTCCCATTTCATACAGGGAGGCAGATGAATCTTTGGGATGTGTTGCCTGAGACTGGATGGATGTAATATTGACCCCATCATATCAAGAGTAGTCCAGCAGAGGGAACTATATACTTCTCTGAGGACCGACCCAAAGCTGAAATGTAAGAAATACTGTTTCTGAGTCAAACCTCTACTGTTCTCAGCTGAGAATCAACACAGGAGTTTATAAGCACTGTTTGTTCATATCACACATTTAGGCCAAGCCTTTAAAAATTCACATTGTTCACTACAGTCTCCAGCTCTCGATGTCCCAGACACAAATATTTTGACCATATAAAAAAAGATAAATCACTAGTCTAGATTTCAGTATAGAGATAAAGGTTAGGATCGCATGTCTTTCCTTCACAATTAAGGACATGTTTAGAAAAATGTATGTTTCTTTCCATACAGTTTTTTATATATAATTGAACAGAGGCCTGTATTGGTTGGACCCCAACTTGTTTTTTAAATAATTTTAATTTGAGTTGAAGACAGTCATATATATATATATATATATATATATATATATATATATATATATATATATATATATATATATATATATATATATATATATATATATATAATGCTTAAAAGGATCTTCACAGCAATGCCATAGAAGAACCATTCAGTCCAAGGTTCTTTAAAGAACCATCTCTTTCTGAAGAACATTCTTTCACCACAAAGATTCTTTTGTGAAACAGCCCAGCTAGAATTTTTTTGTTCTAACAATGTTCTAAGAACATTACCATTTTTCTAACAATGTTTTTATTTTTGTTCCCAGAACATTCTCTCAAAAGATAGGATAACGTTCTCTAAAAACATTCTAAAAATGTTTATTTATAACATTATTAGAACATTATCCCCTAACATTCTAATTAAGATTTAAGCAGAGGTTTAGATGTTGATATCTGTTTCAAAGTAATAGTTTGATTTGATGTTTCAATTGATTTGATGTTATGGCAAAAACAGCAAGAGGACATGTGCGTGACGCTGGTTGCTTGCTGATGATATCACATATGTGGTTTCACCCAATCTAATGTATGGCGTCAGTTGCATATTATTTATTAAAGTGACTCAATGGGTCAACTGCCTGAGACCAAGCTGAATATAAAACATATGATTTCGAGAATAATAAAAAAAAACTTTTCTTTATCACACAAACATCAATATTAAGTGTGTGACTCTCAACAATGGTGACATGTTTCATGCAGCAATGTATTTTGGGTACGTCATAGAAAACTCATCCATGGCACCCAGAATGCATTGCGGCATGAAGCATGTCACCATTGTTGAGATTCATACTCTAATTCTTGAGCTTTCTGTATTACAAAGAGGTTCATGAACAAAGTAATTTAAAAAGAATAGACAAATATACATATATGATATAAATCTGCAGGATCCTATGCATTGCAACATTTTTGCTATGGTCTCTAACAGTAAAGTAGTAGCATAGACTACACTCCAGATAATACCACTTGACCAGATCATTACATGATGAGATTTTTTAACATCAGCAAGTAACCCACGTAATCTGATGATTTTTTAATGCTCACTGTTTTCGCCGTAATATAGTTACAGCAGTTAAACAAAAAGTAGCATTGAAAAAGAGTCATACTGCCTAAGTACTGATCACCATAATGGTGACATCAAAATAAACTATTATTTTCAATAAACCATCAACACCTCTGTTAATCTCTATAAGAACTTCTTTACATTTATGAAAGAAATAAAGTCAATCTTGTTTATAAGAAGTGAAGTTGGTAATACTGTTTTTGGAGTTATTTACGCTGGAGTTTGACATCAAACTAAATTTGGGTTTTTACTTTCAACCAACATTTCACTGCTGAGCCCCATCTAGTTTGATGGGAAGCTTTGTAAGAACGTTGATATAATGTTCTAACAATGTTATCAACAGACAGTTTTAGAATGGTTTTAGAGAATGTTATCCTAACTTTCTGGGAACTAAAATAAAACTGGCCGCTGAAAACATTCCCAGAACATGAACATGCTGGGAGAAAGGTTCTTCAGATGGCATCGTGAAGCACCTTTATTTTGAAGACTGTACTGTATTTTGTCACTCTGTGTTTGTTTCTCTTTGTCTTTCTCATTCTCTCGGTTCTATATTTAGTTTTCTTCAGGAAGTGAAGATCAAATGTCCACCCTTCGGCTCCTCCTCTGTAACGCTGGGGCACGGCCTCAGAGAACCCCACACACAGTATCTGTTTGCTCTTTTCGGGGCCAGTTGCCTGCTAGTATTTTTATAATCTCCCTCTTTCCTGACCTGTTGCTCTTCTCCTGGCGCCAGTGGTGTCTGACCCCCGTCCCACAGCCCCATGTGTCCCTCGACCCCTGGGTGGATAATTGAGAGCAGCTGTTGCAAGGTGCCTTACCCAGAAGCCCCTGCTCCACTGCACTTGCTGTTTCCCCAGATTACTGACTTCAGATCTGCTTGTCTCCTCTTTAAACTCTGCATGTCTTCTCCATCAATCTCTCTGATGGACTGATTGCCCTAATCTTAGCCTCCCTCTCTCTCTCTCTCTCTCTGTCTCTCTTCCTACTGGATGCTTGTCGTTTAACCAGCACTTTCTTGAGATGCTCACAGTACACTAATAGCAGAAACAGACCCTGGGGAAGCTGTGGAGAAGTCATTTGCTCAAAGGCTCATTGGTTTACAACCCTAAACTGCATGCTTCAAAAAATAATATGGTACATAAAAAAAATAAAATGTTCATAATGTGTTTTCTTTTTAAAGTTTATGTCACCAAAATTAATGTTTTAAAATAGGTTTAAATCTGGTCGCAAGCACGGCCAAATATGTGAACTAGGTTAGGTTTAGGGGATAGAAGATACAGGAAATGTAAAATCATGTCTATGAGAAAGCCCTCATAAAACTGTGTGTGTGTGTGTGTGTGTGTGTGTGTGTCATTCACTCATTAGGGGGTCACAGTCTCTCTGGCTCCACAATCTCATGAAAGGAGTCAGAGGAGAGAGAGAGAGAGAGAGATCCTTCTTCTGTGAAGGTGTCATTCAGCAGCATGGCTCTTTTCTTCTGTTCAGTTTTCTGAATAATTCATCTGTCTTTATAGCTCTGTATGGAAATCTAGTTCTGTAGTGTGCTGTTCTTGTAAACATTACATGGGAGGTCTTTATAACAGATGCTCCCTCTCTCCCTTTCCTTTTTAATGTGTCTCTCTACCAACACCTGTTGAGACATGAGGGTCCTTAAACTGTGTGTGTGTGTGTGTGGTGGGGGGGGGGCTTTTGAAGACAATAACTCCTTGATTGTAACAACACTTTTCTCCCATCCCTCACACACACACACACACACACACACCTTTTTGAACCTGATGTATTGCTGCTCATTTGGCACCTCAGTGAAAGACTGTATTTAGCCTATTAGCATTGCTGTGAAAACCAGTAACGCTAACAACCTAAACAGCATGAGACACACTACATTAACACATGAACCTGCTTGTGTTGTCCTAGAAGAAATGTTGTCTCTCAGTAGATGTGAAGTCATAGTGTGTGTTTGTTTGTTGTAATGCAGTTTGTATAACATTTGTTCTTGTGTACTTATTACAGCGCTTATTATAGAAATAATATATTTCAAAAGAATACACTTAAGTGTGAACTGAATGTATTTTTTAAATGCATGTTATTTGCAAAAAATGACGTATTATAGTTTACATTTATATTAAATGCAGTTAGTTGATCTTAAGTGTGCTTTTAAGTAGGACTTGTTTTAATGTTTAACGTGTTGTCATTGAAATAAGGTTTTATCTTCTACTGTAGTTTAACATCAAACTGGAAGGAATGTTTGTTTGTCTTTTCCCTGGTGGATGATGTGATTAAAGAACATATTTTGTTAGTTAAAGGGGTTTTACAAAAGACTGAAAGAGTAAAACTGAGGACAAAGTAAAAAATTTGTTAGTTGATTGCCAACAATATTTCTAAAAACAAGTTTTGTTTTGAAACATTTAATAGAGAAAAAAAATGAAGAAACACATATTTCAGGACAAACTCCCAGTTTTTCTTTCTTTTTTAACCCCAGTTTTTTTGGGAAAACATCCACACAAACCAAAGTAGAGAAATGATTTATAATTTACTGAAATGACCAATGTTCAATTAATTGTGATATTGTGTGACATATTAATAAGAAAACCAACTAATATAATTTGCATTTTTATTAGGTTTATTAAGGTCCTTTACACTGTTGACATTCATTTAAATGTGTGTGTGTGTGTGTGTGTGTGTGTGTGTGTGTGTGTGTGTGTGTGTGTGTGTGTGTGTGTGTGTGTGTGTGTGTGTGTGTGTGTGTTTAGTGGTGCCTCTCAGCAGTGGGACGGATGTGAGCACATCTGGAAAGACTTACGTCTGGAGGCGGGGGTCTCTGGAGCCGAGCCCAACCACTGCTGTGTGTATGTGTGTGTGTGTGTGTGTGTGTGCGTGTGTGTGTGCGTGTGTGTGTGTGGGGGGGTTCTATCGGCTTTCTCTGTGGGAGGGAGTTTTTCTCAAAACCAACAAAAACTAGCTTTAAAGTAATGACTCAAGTGTGTTTGTGTGTGTGTGTGTGTGTGTGTGTGTGTGTCCATGTGCAGAAAAGAGAGACTCTATTGACAAAACCTGCTAACTTTTTTTTTTTTTTTTCTGTTGTTCTTTAATTTGCTTCTTGGGATTCATGCCTGAAACACCAGGAGCTCCACAGAGATATTTTAGCTAATTTTCACTTTTTCTTTTCCATCTGTGGGTCTTATTAATAAATTTTAATACATGACATTGTGTTTGATAAACAATTTTGGTACCATGTCAGGTTGATGTACAATGTAGCATCTGGATCCTGACGCAAAACCATTTGAGAACAACCTGCCTATCAGACACACGCAGAATATCTACTTCCAGCAAATGTACCGCATGTATGTAATATACGGTTACACGTAGTTTTTCTAATGCCACACATGCTGCGCCACACGTGCTGTGTCCGGGCTAGAAAGCCTCTAATACATGTGTGCTGGCTTTGGCTCACTGATGTGGCCTTCATGGTCTGGATCACAGGGTATTTTAGGATCTCAGCACTCATTATTAAACTGCACATGAAGTCCTCGAAAGAAAATAAAGAGCCACTCAAGGACAATACTACATCACACTGTTCCCTGTAACTCCCTGGGTTTTCTTTATGTGTGTTTGCACCTAATTACTTGCAATGCACTGTTCATGTTTGAAAGTGCAGTGTTTTACAGACAATTTATACCAATACACTACCAAAAATAAAGGTGCTTCACGGTCCCATGGATGAACCTTTTTGTCTAAATGCACATCCACACATAGCTGCGTGCCTAACCCCCTTCAGCAGGACGTCCCGGCCAGGGAAGGGGTGCTGCTGGTGTTCCTCAGGTGGACTGATCTCTAGAATTACAACGTGACAGCTGTAGAGACACTTCAGTAGACCTTAACCCAATCTGTCACAGCTCACTGATCTCGGAGTGTTTGCATGTATTGGAAACACAATGAAAGTAGGATGCATGCTTAGCGTGTACATCTTGCCTAAATGTTATATTATAGGACACATGGCTCAACTGATTGAGTGTGTTGTTGACATGTTTATAACCCTTGTGAAAAAACGAAAAGTTTCTTTTACATTCTGTGGACTGAGAGTGTCTCTATGATCCCTTAACATACCCTTTGTATATCTGGTGTGTCTCTGTCTTATGTAACTGGAATCTTAGTCTAAGTTAGGAGACAGGTGTGGACCCACCTGACCGCATCCAGAGGTCACAGGCACCTTCTGTCTCGCCTCCCTCCACCTGTCTGTGCCTTCTGTGCTGGGACCTCCAGCTCTCTAAACACTCTCACCCAAGAGAGACTGCTGCTCACAGTAAAGCTCAAAGACACTTTCATTTCTGAAGATTTAAAAATAAACATAGAGAGCTATTAAAATATCATTGGATAGCACAGGTCAGATAAATTAATCTTGGAAGAAACTGAGAGGATTCAGCCCCTTTCACACTGCCACTGATTTCCCGAACCCTGTGCATGCGTTCACACACAACCCGCAAAGGTCCCACAATAACATTGTGACATCAGATCAGGATGTGATGCGTAATGTACGATTCGAAAATGCTAGGCATGTTAACTTTCACTTAAACTGACGAACAAACTCAGCTCCAGCGCGGAGAGTGAGGAACTACCTGATCTCTCCTTTATTACAGTTTGCACATAATTGTTTTTTTGTCGCAAACGTTGATCTGCCTTCAAAACACCCGCTAAAAGAGTCACAATAACGTGCGTCATCACCAAGACACACCCTTTACGCCATTGGCACTGGCTTTTGTTCACCCAGAGCTCGTTCCGGGACTGAACCCGGCAGTGTTTCTAGGTCCCCGACCCGGGATCGATGCTGGAATCAATCCTGGGACATGTTTGCGTTCACACAGAAGGAAATCCGCTAATTTTCTGGGACCAACCTGCAGTGTGAAAAGGGTCTTAACACTCACGGCGGTCTCCTTGACCTCTGCCTCACACAAGTGGCAGAACAATAAAGCTGTAAAGTGCTACAGGTCTCAGGGCAGAACAAAAGTGCACCTTGCACCTTTTAAATCATACAAAGTACCTCCTGAGGCCCCAAATACCTGTGGCGCAGTCAGAGACACTGCAAATGTATTCTCTGTTATGCCTCCGATTTCACAGTACAAAACAGAAAAACAATGTTTTACAATGCGTGCATATGCAGCGGTCTATGAGAACACCCAGTTTATGATGCCGCCATTAATGAAATCATGCCATTTGTTGTGATGCTCAGGTGCGCTACTACTTTATTTACATCTGGTGGACAGAAAAATGTCACAGATTTAAGAGGTCGGAGCCATATCTAGACACCAGAATATTGGAGGGACACTTGGAGGGAAGTGACCAACAGAAGACGGCAAAACACAAGGTTGAAAAGATGTGCTGACAGAGAAAATAGTAATGCACAAGTTGCTTCTTGTTAGTTGGTTAGTTAAGAAAATTAATAATTGTGCAGACCACACTCACTGTAGACGCTACTTAAAGTATGTAAAGAACAACAATGCAAATGCAAACAAAAAAATACTGAATGCACCTTTACGTTTAGGTCATAATACAGTTGCACAATGAATACAACACTGTTGGCATTGCGTGTTACCGTGCTGTTTATCACTGCTCATGAACATAAACAGGAAATGCTACTCTTGACCTTTCACTCTTCTGTAAATGCTTCTCTTCTTTCCTTACCATCTCTTAAATGTTTTCTCTCTCCCTCCTCTCCTTTCTTGTGTTGTTACACATGCATCTAATTTCCTGCCCTCTCTTCAGTCTCCCTGTAATTCTGAATGTGACATAATTTGTTTGTCTCTTGCAGAGATTCTTAAATTGGGCTTCAAGCCACGAACACCAGACTTCAGTGCGCTGCTGTTGTATAACAGCTGTTTTTCTCTGTTCAAGGTTGCTGAAATCTAAATTGTTGGACCACCACACTTACCGCCTGTCTCCTTCACTCACATGTTGATTGGTACTAATGAAAAGGGGTTCCGATTTTTCTCCGGGAGAGCCGCCTTCTGGAGTTTAGCACAATTAAACACATCTGAACCAGCTAAACACACTCTTTGGTTCACTAAACTTCCATGCAGGTGGGTTGAAGCTGTGGGCTACCTTCATGCAGAGTTTAGCTCCAAAGTTAATCAAACCCAACAAACACAATCAAGGTGTTCAGGATTACTAGAAAACAACAGCCAGGTGTGTTGGAGCAGGGTTGAGACTGAAGCTTAGGGTTCCACTTCGCTTTTCGACACACGCTCACAAACCTACCTAAGCACTTCCTGCTGCCATTTTGAAGTGCATTGCAAAGTGTATTAATTGTTTTCTAAATATTTAAAACAGACCAAGCATACCTTAATAAACATAGAAAGAAGCATCAAATTCATAAGGGCTTCCAATTCAGCCCACTGCATTGGCTCCACTAGTAGTGTGCACTCATGCAACGAAATCAATGACATACATCCAAGTCAATAAGACGTAGTCAATAAGGAAAAGGCATCAAAAATGGAGCTCAGCCCTGGATGGTATAGGTTGGGGGTGTTCATTCCTGTTCCTGTTCAAAGAGTTCAGATTCAGCCCTGCTCCAACACACTTGTTTGTAATTATCAAATGTTCCTGGAGATCCTAATTGACTGGTGGTTTGCCAGATTGGAGCTGAGCTTTGCAGGAAGGTAGATCTCGACGAACAGGCCTGGATGAATTATGCATTTTTTAATTGCAAGTTTAAATTGCACTATCAAAGCATATTTTAATAGGCTCCAGCATCCTAGCTCCCTGCTAAGATAGTGGTCCACAACCATATTCCTATAGCCCAAAAACCTGCTGGCTCTGGGAATGTATTTGAGAACCAATGCAATGGATCTGATGATCAAAGCTCAAAAAACTTAAGGTCACTGCACACTAGTCTGAAATTTTCACAGTTAAAAAAATCAATACGACCTTGCGTTGTGTTAAATCATGTTTACATACTGCCTCCGAAACGTCTGCCATCATACAAAAAAAATTATAATTGAATCAGGAAAGATTTCTGCATTTTTCACATCCATAGCAATAATTTTCAGGGGTGTTTTGACAATTCAGAGCCACTGTGGAAATGAAAGCCAAAATTGTACACTGGTTTCAATGTCTGGCACGCACCTTTCCAATGACACACAATGACATACAGCCAGTCTCTGTTGAGGAAGAATTGGTTCATGGAAATTGGTTTTCTTCCTTCTTCCTAGTATTGCTACCAAAGCATTAAAATCCTGTAGTAAACTTTGAATCTCGCAGCTTCTTGATGAGGGGACACTCTCCTTCCTCTCTATACAATCTCAGCATTAGATGGACCCAAAATATTTCCTCTTTTACCCAAGAAGAGAGAGGACAACTAAATCACCCTCTCTGCCTGAAGACTCCATTTTGTATTGTTTTGTGTATTTTTTCTCAACTGGTTAATTAATACATATTGGACCAACGATGACGAATACGATGACGAATACAAAAAAATGAATACAAAAATTTTAGACTCAGTGTGCAAAAAGCTTTAGACTGAAATTAATACAGTAAGTATGATATTTGAGTTGGTCACCACATTGGAATAGCTCAATATAGCGACACAAACATCAAATCTCATTGGTTCTCACACATCACATGACCAAACCACATGACATTTGATGTTTGTTTCACTATATTTAATGTAGTCTTAGAGTATGGCGACATCGTCTGGAGTTTGAAGATACTAGTTTACTTGCTTAAATTAATTTCACAATATATTTTTTGGAGCATAAAAGTTTTGAATCACATTCGGACTCTAAAACATTTTTCATTTGTGCACCACAGAAGAAATAATTCATACAGGTTTAAAAAAATGACATGGGGGTGAGTAAATGATGACAGAAATGTACCTGCTAGGACATAATTCATGTTCATCATGAGGAGGGGGAACATTTGAGGAAACAGAAGGGGAAGGAGACCAATCAGATGAAGAGAACAGTGGCGGCTTCAAGTGAAGAGTTACATCTGGAAAAGAAAGAAAGAAAGTTGGAGAAAGAAAGCTGGAAGCCAAAGTATGTGGGTAATCCCCACACAAGAGCACAGTCACCCAGAACTCTGTTAGTAATCCAAACCATCATAACAGCTCCTGGCTCAAACATGATCCCTGTGACTCAGTTCTCTAAACCTCCACCTCAGACATGAAAAGACACGAACATCACTCCTCAAATATGCCCTTTTAAAGTCAATGTACAGCCAAACACAGAGACTAGAGCCCTCGCACTGAATATCTATGACCAGTTCTCCCACTTCAACTATCGAGTCTCCAAATCTAAAACTGATCTCAGAGTTGTGTATGCCCCAAAACACATGAGGTTAGAGAATTAGAGATCACCCAAAAAATTCGAAAAAAATCGACTTCCTTCACCCCAAAAGAAACATGTCATTCAGCCCATGGTCAAACTCAAACTATAGAAGTCTCAACTACAACGTTACAAGGCTATCATACATTTAAATTGTCGTGAAATGTTTGTCATGAAACATGTCAAGAAGACACAGTGAGGCAGGATTGATGTCACTATGTCATTGGTTCTAGCCTGTTTTAATGACTTCCTGTCAATAATGTAAAAAATTATCAGTGAATAATGTAAATTTGAACCAGTACCTCTCAGTCTTGGAAAACAGTGTATGAACCACTTTTATGATACTTTTATGGCGCTTCTTGGAACTTCATCTCTTAGTTTCCACTCTGTGGAAAATAGGGAAATTCTGTCTAATCTCCAATTGTGTTTCATAGAAAGTCATTTGGGTTTGGACCGACCTCAGGATGAGTAAATGATGACAGACGTTTTATTTCTGGCCAAAACTATTCCCGTCATTTTCAGCTGCAGCTAGCAGGACGCTTCTCTCTATCCAGATGCTTCAGATGTTTTTTATCAGCGCTGCAGCGAGGCCAGTGTTTATATGTGACTGACAAACCGTTTCCTGAGGCCGATGGGCTCCTTCAGCCCAGAGAGAGGAGAGGAGGGAACAAAAGAGCAAGTGAAAGGAGAAAGTGAGGTTAAACTAGGTCAACTATAGGAGTATTTTGGCCAGTGTAACACTGTTTCTATTAGCACCTTATGGCTTTCAAATGAGCTTGAATTATATGCTTCATGCAGCAATACAGGCTTTGACAAATGTGGTCTTCATTACTGTCAGATATATAATATATGCAGCTGAAGGGCCCTCAGATATGTTTTTTCCAGCAGGAAAAAAGAGGAGACAGCAACTCAAACCACACTGCACCCGCGTCAATTACAGACACATTATCTCTCCCGCTCACAGGTACTTGGGGACATTTTTTTACTTTACGGGGCATTCTTGCAGATTGGTTCTGCTTCAAGGGTCGAAAGACAATGGCATCCCCCTCTGACATCCATCCAGCCGCCCACACACAGTTGTCATCTCTGTGTGAACATGACTCCGAGGGTCTGAGGGGACGCTCAATCCTCCATGTGTGTCTCCACCACATCAAAAACCCAGAGCCCAAATGACTTTTGTCTACTGAGCACCAATCATACCTGAGCATGTCGGCCCACATACACCCAAACATACTTCACGAGTTCACCCTTACATCTAATCTTAAGGCAAATAGTAGGCATATTTTGGCGTGCTGTCCTGGGGGAGGGGTCCGGGCCCGGAGCATAGCCCGAACCCAAATAACTCCCCCTATCCCAATTTGGGATAAATAGATTAGAAGTGAGGAGTTGGGGTGGAGGAGGGTTGCCGAAAAACTGTCGTGGGACAGGAGGTAGGAAGACTGGATATATATATACGCGTGCGTGCTATAAGATGATTAGCTAAACGAGATGCACCTGTACCAAATTGGATGATTATCTGATCGTGCTTCTCCCGAACTTTGTTAATAAAACCACATACAGTTTGACACAGTATGAAAACTACCTTAAATGAGTAACTCAAATATTTACCACAGAAAACTATTCGACTCATAACTCAGTTTAAAAAGAAAAAGTTTACAGCAGCGTTATTTTAGGATTATTTATATACTATTACAGTATTTATTGATATTTTTAATTAGCTTTTGTGTTTTTGTTGTAATTTTAGTTTAATGTGTAGTAATTTGGTTACGTTTTTTGTAATTTCTATTATACAAATCAGATGTGTTGCATATATACAGTAGTGTTATCATTAAATATAATAATTTATTTTGAATACGCTTTATTGTTTATGTTTTCAGTTTTCATTTCAATTTTAGTCAACATTTTAGTAATTGTGTGTGCTTTTGTTATTTTTACTATTTTTATATATATATTTCTATATACCTTTGACTAATTTTGATGAAACACTGAATTTAGGAAACGTTTTAAACTCAAATACAGAGCCCTAAACATGACATGTTGGGAAAAAAAATTGATAACATGGCCACAATTTCACGAAAACAAGGGATAGTGCTGGGTAGATTACTTACAAATTATAGTCTGTTGCTGAAAACAGATTACATGATGAAAACTGTAATCTACTTTTTAGATTACTTTTGGATTACTTTTTTATTTAACACTTACTATTAAAAGTATCATACTGAAAAGGAAAATATATTCCATTATTTGATATCAGTGAAGTGAAGTGCATTAAACACTTTACACCAGGGTTTTCCCAAACTGGGATTTTTGGGGAGAACTAGGTGAATCGATTAATTATGAATCATTTACTGCTCTTGTGTGAATAATATGTAATCATGTAATCCATGAAAAGTAACTGTAATCTGATTCTTGGCATTTTAAAATGCAATATAATACAATTACAAATAATAAATTTTTGGATTTTATTACGTAATCCAGATTACATTTTCACACTACTGAGAACAAATTAAAACAACATTGAACGAAATCAGAGTATGGATTAATACAATAAAGCCACAATTTAAGGAAAATGAGAGAACAAATGAATAAACTGTTGAAATAAACTCTTAATTCGTGCATCCCATTTATTTATTTTTTCAGCATGTCATGTATTGGGCTCTGTACTTAAGGAGCACAGCATTTTTAGTGGTCACAGATGTTGTAGATAGAGATTGCCGCAGATACTTTCGATAGAAAGCCTGCGTGCCCTCGCCCCTACAGCTAGCTTCTCCCACCACAATCCCACAGCTTTGAGCCTCCAAATCAGCAGAGGAAGTGCATCGTTACTCTAGCAAGACTGGCTGGCGTCAGCGCGGGTCACAAGGGCTTTGTGGATTCAGCTTCCTAGAGAAAGGGTGAGCTGCGGAGGAGGGTTACAAAACCTAAAACCTCAAAACTCTGGCTGCACTGGAAGCACAGAATGTCGGCATGTCCCACATTTATTAAAAGTCCCCTCGGGGGGGCGTATCTATCTGTTTGACAGATTGAGGTTCTGGAGCTAAGAGCTGGATCCACTGGTCTTAATGGTGCGGACTGGCCCATTTCTCTGGTGCTCCTCTAAGTCTTCTGCCTCCCTTCTGGTCTTTTTCCACCTGCAGTGTCTCAGACGCGAACATTTGCTGGCCATGTGTCAGCTAAACTGGGTTAGTGTTGTATTAGCGTTAGGCTAAGCAGAAAAAGTGTGTGCGGTTGTTCTGACCATCACTCAAAATATCTGACTGCGTCTAGACAGGGACGCTTTATATTTATTGCACCGTATCTATTCAGAGACCCTTGGATGTACGTTCATGCATTCAAGGAATAATTCACATTTCTTTTTTCAACGGTCTTTTAAAATTCTGCAAGCTTTGACGTTAAACGTGGAGAGATGTAATGCATGAATGATATGAAAGAAAGATCCGACCAAATATTAGCCTGTTTGACTCATAAATACTCATACTAGAGCATGTTTTCTATTCCTTTAACACATCCCACTTTATAAAAAACACAAATTCGACACTTTTCTGTTAAACAAAGAACATATAATTATTTATTGAAAAAAAAAACAGCAAGTGGAAATACACTAAAACACATCTTTGCTTAAAAAGATTGCATAGCATTTGGTTTGTGTTATACGTCCAACATATAAACAATATGTAGACAGGCAGCCTCATTTATCATTGTGGCTTTGGAAAAAATAGGCTTCATGGAAGACCTTTCTCCTGATCCTGCGGATTCCCTTCAGTTCAGATGGAGTAAACTTTGTACATGAACAACATCTAAAACCCAATGACCTTCTTTTTGTGTTGTTGACACCTTATTCAGGAAATGCCAGCTGATATAATACCTGGAAGCTCTGATTACAGAGACACATTGCAGAGTCTAATTGAACTTCTCATTAAACCCATCAGTCTAGAGACACAGCCAATGCATTTGTGGACAGGCCTGCGCTGCAACAGCTGTCCCCATACATCCCTGCACGTCTGTGGAGATCAGGGTGAGAGATGACCTCTCACCACACACGCTTCATAGCAGCTGCCCCCTCACAGTCCCGGACCAGCCGGCACCGAGGTGCATCCTGGGAATCCACCGAGAGCCAGTCTGTGGCCCCCCTCCCACGACATAAATCTGCAGTCTACATTTAACAGGCTGTTACTGTAGACAAGGTGTGTGTGGATGTGTGTAAGACTAACACTGGAAGAACGATAGCATCTCTCCTTTGGCTTGTGGAAGCAAATATAAGGCACTTTGTGCTTCAAAAACAGCATTCTCTATCTCAAACATTCACTTATGGCTGAAACCCGTCCCAGCTCAGCATGGAGAGATGGGCTCTAGGCAGACGGACAGCAGCTGGAGAGCGTGTGTTTGTGCAGGAGGGACATGCGGCTGAAGGTACGAGAGCACGCTCCACACTGGTACTTCTTCACTTCGGAGTGGGTCTGCAGGTGAGCGCGCAGGTTCGAGCGGTCCGCAAACGCACGGTTACAGTGGGGGCATGAGAAGGGACGTTCACCTTAAAAAAAAAAAGAGAGAGAGATCATTTAGTTTCTAGCATACACACAGTTTAACTCTATATGCAATTCAGGAAATATACACAATACGATTCTGCAAGAAAAGATGAACCTTCAAAACTCATGCCGCTCTGATAGGTTGTTGTTTTTTGTTTTTATTTTAGGTTGGGTTTAGCTAGGTGTTTGCTTAAAAGAGTCCATCCCTAGGTTTCCATAAAATCCTTTCTATTAAAGTCTTTTTGGGAGTCCTTTATGCAGACAGTCAAGGTTTTACTTGGTTAGCCCCTGCTGATAGATGCACCAGCCAAGCAACTGCCATTGACAAGAATGGGGGTGTTATTTCTACAGGTATTATAGACCTTGTCACTTTTAAAGTTAATTTCACCACATTCCTCACATGTATCCTTCTAGTATCATGCAGTAGTTACAAAGGCCCACGTGACATAAAAAAAAATGAAAAAATGATATAAGTGCTTGTAAGAACTTGTGCTTATTGATTTATTAATTCATTTATTGGTTTTGGTTAAATTGTGTCCATGTTATACTGATTTGTTCCCTCATTGTCCCCTCATTTTAGTTTTAATTGTGCCTATAATTTAATTTAAACAAGTGAATAAAATTAATTATTATTTCATCTCCATTATATATACTTTTTGGGATTTTATCACCAGTTTTATTGTCTGCCAAATGCAAATGCTAAATCCATTGGCTTGGAAAAGTAATAGCACGCCTCTTCTTGATAAACTGCACTATTTGGGGCTTGGAGTTGAGTTACATACCTAAATTCAATACTTCAAAGTTTGATGGTCAGTTTCTGGTCCCCATTGACTTCCATAGTATGAAGAAACAGTATGCAAGTCAATGGTGACCACTGAACTGAAGGTGAACTATGCCTTTAAGTGTTGACGTTGCATTCACCACTAACAGCCTCAGTGCATCAGCTCACTCACCGGTGTGTGTACGGATGTGTCCTCGCAGTAACCAGGGTCTGGAGAAGGCCTTTCCACACGTGGTGCACACACAGGGGAGCGTGTGTGAGCGGATGTGCATCTTGAGCGCACCCAGACTGCTGTACTCTTTGGGACAGTGCTTGCAGTGGAAGGCCGCTCTGGTGCTTGTGCTGGTGTCTCCTGCAGCAGTAGTGAGCGTCTGTGGGCCGGCGGTGCAGTGTGTGAGCTGATGGAGAGACAGCACGGCCGGGCTGCTGCAGGTCTTCCCACAGTGAGCGCACTGGAAGCGGTCGGCGGGGTCTGGGCTGGGAGGGTCAGATGTACGGCAGTCGTCCTCTTCTCCACTGCTGCTGGAGCTGGACTGAGAGCTCAGGTCCAGAGGCCCGGGAGGAGAGGGGGTGCTGGGTGACACCGCTGTGAAGGTAAGGGGTAAGGCACTGGTGGTCCACACGAGCATGGAGGGGTGGGTGGGCACCACAGAATCACCTTCTCTGGTGGGGAAGTCATCGAGAGGGAGGCATTGTGGGAAGACAGCGTAGCGTTGGTCTGAGGAGAGACAAGATGCCTGTTTAGATGGTTGCTGGACTACATTAAATGTTTCAGAATATTGTTTGAGGTAAAACTTCTCTGTTTTCATTCCTTCTGGTTTATCAAAAACACACTCACCCTGGAGCAAAACAAAATCTGCCTTAAGTCTCTGGGGTATATTTGTAGAAATAACCAAAATACATTGTATGGGTCAAAATGATTGATTTTTCATTTATGCCAAAAATCATTAGGATATTAAGTAAAGATCATGTTCCATGAAGATATTTTGTAAATTTCCTACATTAAATATATAAAAAATAGTAATATGCATTGCTACAAATTCATTTGGACAAGTTTAAAGGTGATTTCGATTTTTTAGCACCCTCAGATTCCAGATTTTCAAATAGTTGTATCATGATCAAATATTATCCTCCTAATAACCCATACATCAATGGAGACCTCATTTACTCAGCTTTCAGATTATGCATAAATCTCAATTTCACAAAATTGACCCTTATGGCCCAGGGTCAACTACCAAATATCTGCTTCATACTCCAAATGGGAAGCTATGACTCACTTTTGGAGATATCTTAATCAAAGTAAATACTCTGAAATACTACAGCTGATGCATTTTAGCAGTTAGTTCAATTACATACTGCAGTTTGTGTAGATGGCATATTGAAAAAGTGAAAAATGCTAAATAAAATAAAAAAAAAGGAAAAGAAAAGAAAAGAAATGTCACTAATGTATTTTAGAGTAGCCTTATGTTATAAAACCTACATAACAACAGCCCAGTTTCACAAACAGGGTTTAGCCTAAACCAGGATTAAGCCATATTTCAAATAGGACATTTAAGTATTTTTCATAAACGTACCTTAAAAAGAATAAAACATTTAAAACATTAAAGGTGTGCAACAAAGGCACTGATATATCTTAATTTCAGTTGGTGCAAGTTTCTTTCAGCTGAGCTCAGACGTACACTTCAGTCTAGGACTAGGCATAAGTCTTGTCTGTGAAACTGGGGGTAAAAGTAACAAGTTTTGGAAATATGAAAATGCTGAGATCTTTGCTCACTAAGTTTTGACTAAACGTAAGCTGTTTAATTTGACATAGGTCTACTGATATTGTATACGGTAACAAACATTAACAAATATCTCTCAGCACACTCACCAGATTGACTCTCCAGTTCACTGTAGTTTGGCTTCTTGTTGGAAAAATATTTCTTGACAAGAAATGACCGTGGCATTTTGTAAAGATCCTCCCCAAACTCCAGCGAAGGCTTTAGATGAAGTCTAGACTGAGTGTCTGGAGAAGCTGCTGTGTGAATCCCAGTCTGCCTCAGATGTCCAGTAATCTTTGAGCTCGGAGCAGATGGAAAGGTTATTGCCATTCTGCCAAGACGAATCTTTTAAATGAGGCTAGGCTGTGTGAGGGGGCGGGGCTTGAGCTCTGTCCACGCCCCCTGGAACACCCACTGACTGACTCCGCCTCCTGGAGGATGCCCACCGGAAACACACCACAGCATCCAGCTCACATCCTCAAAACATTTATATTCAGGCTATTAAACTAAAAAAGATTGGATAAGGAGATCAACAGTTACCCTAATACTCCGAATTAAACGTCAAATCAGATGTTTGGCTATTTTCTTGTTAGACATGCAGTCCGATCTTTTGTTTACTAGCCTGCTCAGTAAAATAATTTGCAGTGTACCTTTATTATAGTCTACAGTTTAAAACCAACATTTAAAACTGCTTTTGAAAATGCTTTTGTGTGACTAGACGATAAATACAGCCTTACACAATTTCAGCGTGTGACAACTTGCCCCGGTCACCCCTACAAAGGGCAGAATCCACACGCTTAAATTTGACACAAAGCACAATGCAAGTCATTTAACAATGAGGAGCACAAGCTGCTATCTGTCCTTCATCTCCGGGGTCAGAGGACACACATCAGACTGATTTCCAGCATGGACACCGCAGGACATCAGGAGCTCAGCGGGTGTGTGACTAAAAATTAACCCACTTCTCTGAACAAAAGTGTCTGTCCTGAATGCTCCTCTGATGCTCCATCCTCACATCACATTCTGTTATTTGCTCTTTCAATGCAGGACACTAACACATATGATGAATGTGAAGCACTGTCTGTTTTCTGACTGCAGTACAAGCATTAGCTCATTTTTTCTGTCCAAAACATCTCACACATATGTTTAGTGTTGAACTGGCGATCACATAGTTTGCTGTGTCAGTGCACATTAGAAAACAGCCACAGGTTGTGTTTTGTGAGCAGGGTGCCGTGATCTCTTGACCTGGACACAGGGGAGCACATAAAGCACAGAAATGTCCCGAGCTGAGAACAGATGTTTTCCTTGTGTTGCTCCGGAGAGACAGACACTCACTCAGCACAGTCATGAAAAGAGCATTTACACCCAGCAGCGCTCCAGCTTCATTCAGCACTCGCCCTGTCTGAGTCATGTGACCTCATCAGCACCAGATCAGTGTGTGTGTGTGTGTGTGTGTGTGTGTGTGTGAGTGTGAGTGTGTGAGTGTGTGTGTGTGTGTGTGACTGAAACAGGGGATGACTGCTGCTATGAGACACTGAGTAGAGAAATCTGTCTTGTATAGCTGTGATTCAAGTCAAATAAACAAGGTAAATGCTGAATTTTTAGTAAACAGACTAACATTCCTATATATTATATAAATTATTTTAGCGATAAAAGGCTTTAAATGTGGAAGCTGTACAATTAAAACATAATAATATATATTATTTTGCCCAGTTAATGCACGGAACACATCATTTGAAAACTATAAATATGAATACTATTTTAATATTTGACTAATTCTAATATTTTACTGTGAGTAACAATACAGGAGATAGACTACACACTAGTTAAAATTTTTGAATGGCATGTAAATTAGAAGGTAATTCTTTCTTTTTACTTCCAAAAAGCATATTTACAGTATTTCACAATCAAATGCCTTGTCTTCCTGAATCTATCATTGTTTTATATTAATTGTTCATTTCAACCCGTACTTTTACAGTATTCATACCGGCTTTTTATTTTTCTGTTAAAATGATAAAAGGCAATTCTCTTTAAATACTCTTTAGGCGTTTCACTCTTGGTGTTATAATCTGTGGACATTTCACTATATTAAAGATGTTAAGGCTTCTGTTTGAAGCTGAAAAGGGAAATGACTGAGAGCCAGTGAGCGCTTGGTGTGAAGGGGAAGGGGGTGTGGGGTGTTAAAGAGGAGCATGAGCAAGATAAGGTACTACTTAACACCCCTCTGGAGTTTAAGCTGAAACATATGGTGAATTCACTTCACTCCTTGATGAGTCTGCTGTTCCTCTGCACTCGAGCTCAATCAAAACACGAGCGGCCCTAACACAAACAAACCAGCGTCCTCAGATGACCGCCGAGGCTGGATGCTGGGCGACGCTCACCGTGTGTGAAAATAACCCACATGTAGAAGAAAACACGGCCTTCACAGGAGTAATTACAAAAAGTTCAGAAACCAGTTTAGACCAAAGAAAGGGAAACTTTTGATTATGGAGTTCCCTTTTTTTAGAAGCTTATGAAAATGTGAACAACATTCATAAAAGGTCTTTGGAATGGACTTGTGTAATGATTTGTACATAGACATGACACAGTTATGGACCTTCTTTGTGTTTAAGTCAAGTATCACTGGCGCTATGTTGGATGTTCTCTCTTCCCAGAACTTAAATGTCATTTACTTGTCGGCTTGGGAACTTGTCCATCTGCATTTCCTGTGAGGATGACGTTCAAATAGTGTGCTGTAGTTGTCATGAACATTTTTGGGGTTCGATGTCAACACCTCAGATATCTGCACGGTGTGAGGTGAAGGCACCTGTTTTACTCACAGAGGTCTGTCCGTTAGCCTCCCATTGATCTCAGAGACACTCTCCTGGCTCGTACCAGTGCTGGACACAAGTAGCCTCACAGTTTGAGGACAGAATATCTCCAGGCAAACACTGAGGGAGAAATCAAGGCAGTAGTAATGAGCTACAGTAATGGGTCACATTACAACAAATAATAGCACAACAAGAACAGGGCAGGGGGAAATAAGTGCATTTAATGAACAGAAAAAATCTGTTTTTGTTATTAATATGATGAATACAAACATCTATTCAGTTAGAATATGTGACTACTTTTGAATGTCCATTAAAGCACAGAGAAATTGATGATATTGAAGGGGCTAATACAGTCATGCTAACCAGTCAAGCCTTGACCTCTTGGTTCTCTCTGGCTCTTTCTGACACTGCCATCTACAGGACAACTGCAAAACTGCATTTATCTCCTTTGTTTTTAACTGTTATGCAAATTACAAACTTTCAAATTAATTAACTGAGACTTTAAAAACAAGGGGCATTTACTAAAACGCTATTTGGCTGTTAGCAGTTAATTTATTGCTGGTTAATTCAAATTTAATTTTAAAACACTTTAAACACTTCCTTTTGAATACAGACAGCTTATTTAAATACTGAGTGAATGAAATAGGCAATTTACCCAGAGTGATCATGATCCAAACAAGCAGCAGTTCATATATTAGTGCTGTCAAATGATTATTCGCATCCAAAATGAAAGTTCTTGTTTATGTAATCTAGGTATATGTGTGAACTGTGTATATTTATTATGCATACATTAATACACACACATGCATGTATATTTTTAAGCAAAATATGTTGCTTTTTATGAATTAAATATATTTATATGATATAACATTACATTTACATTTATTCATTTAGCAGACGCTTTTATCCTAAGCGACTTACAAATGAGAACAATAGAAGCAATTATATAAAATATATATACTATGATGACAACTCCTCACTCTCAATGGTTTGGGAGTCCTTTCATTTGTTCTTTAGTTAACATTGCAAATGAAAAGACAAGCCAAGTAAAAGCATCTTTTTAGTATGTCACGTCAAACTTAAGTCATTGTAAATCAATTATTTTTATTTTTTTATTTTTTTTTATTTCAGGAAAACTAAACACTGCAATGTTGTGACTGTACATGACATTCCCAACCAGTAGAGGTCACAAATGCCAAAATAATTAACGGTTTCTTTTCATTGTTTGTCAAGTGTTTATCATTTTCTGTTGTCGTCTTTAGGGGAGTAAAGGAACTGCGCCTTTTTAATCCCTGTTGTGGTTTTAAGGTTTGCCTGCTGATTCAGATTCCAGACTCTATTTTTCTATATCTCTGCACTTTGATCTTAATCTGACTCTAGACCCCGTACTATAACTAGCACGGGAGAACTTGGGGGTCAAACATTAGCCTGTCTGTCTGTCTACTTTTAAAAGTCCCCATGAAATTAAAATTAACCATTTTTTTTTGGGGGGGGGGGGGGGGTGTAGTATCAATATGTTAGTCTTACTGTTAGTGTGCTCCAAAAACAATGAGAAAATTCGGGTTTTGAAGATAAAAGCATTCAAAGCTTGCAGTTTGTAACTTCTGCCAAAATCGATCGACAATTTTTTTGACGTCACCGCGCATTTCAGCTTCTCGTCAAATCTTCTGACCAATCAGATGCTCTCTAGAATCCAAAGCGCCCAGTCTCTAGACTATAAGCAAAGGAGATCTGTCACTTGTTCACAGTAGTGTAGTATTTCCTGTACAGTGAATGCTCACTGTGCACAGTGTAGGCCAGGGCTGTTCAAATCTTGCCCTGGAGGGCCAGTGCACTGCAGAGTTTAGCTCCAACACTGATCAAACCCACCTGAGCCTGTTTATCAATGTCTCTGGGATCATTAGAAAATCCCAGATAGGTGGGTTTGATCAGGGTTGGAGCTAAACTCTGCAGTGCACTAGCCCTCCACTGCAAGATTTGAACAGCCCTGGTGAAGCCAATAGGGAAGGATTTAGACAATGTGAATATGCTTTTATAAATATGCAAAGGCAGGATAACCGCCGGACTTTGGCTCTTGAGTCGGACTTTGGCTCTGCGATCCCACAGAACGTATAATATGTGCGTCAGCATATATTAAAGGGGTCATATGATGCGATTTAAAATTGTACTTTTTCTTTGGAGTGTTACAAGCTCTTGGTTCATAAAGAATATAACTTTAAAGTTGCAAAGACAAAAGTCTCAAGTGCAAAGAGATATTCTTTATCAAATTTATGACTGTTCCACGCCCTCATAAAACACACCCCCACATGTCCACATGACTATGTGGAAAGATTTGCATAATGCCGCCCAAATGTTCACGCAAAGAAAGAAGGAGTAACTTTTGATTCTCGCTGTAGTATTGTTGCTGCCATGTCATGGAGACGCTGTGCTTCATTGTGAAAGTGAAACTACTTTGTTCAGTCTTCCAAAGGAGGACACAACTAGAAATCACTGGTGAAGTTGTATTTACAACACTGATCCAGAACAGTTCAACCTAGATATTCAGATGTGTGCAGCACATTTTATGGAGGATCAGGACTGTTTCCTGAAACTGTACAATGAGTCTGTACCCAAAGGCTGTTTCTATAAAGTGGGGCCAACTCTGCAAGGAGAGTCCGGCTCTTCTGAATCACAGCCTGTAAGTATGTTTTTTATATTTAAATAATTTGCCAATGATGATTCAAACATGAGTTTTGAGCAGTGTAGAGTAGCGCTTGTTGTTTGTTGTTTACAAACATAACCCCAGGTATTTATTCAATACAGTGGCTAAATTAACGAAAAATAAAGCCTCAACAAGTGTTGACATTTCCCAACACCACAGCAGTAATGACTTTATGAACTACTTTACTTCTAAAATCGATACTATTAGAGATAAAATTGCAACCATTCAGCCGTCAGCTACAGTATCTCATCAGACAGTGCACTATAGACCCCCTGAGGAACAGTTCCACTCATTCTCTACTGTAGGAGAGGAAGAATTGTATAAACTTGTTAAATCATCTAAACCAACAACATGTGTGTTAGACCCTATTAGAGTTACAAATGATCTGCTCTTATCATCTGATCATGGGTGTATCTCTCTATTAGTTTTATTAGCATGGTTTAAATCGTACTTATATGACCGCCATCAGTTCGTAGCAGTGAATGAAGATGTATGATATCGATCACAAGTGCAGTATGGAGTACCTCAAGGCTCAGCACTAGGGCCGCTACTCTTCACGCTTTATATGTTACCCTTGGGAGATATCATCAGGAAACATGGTGTTAGCTTTCACTGTTATGCTGATGATACTCAGCTCTATATTTCCTCGCAGCCCGGTGAAACACACCAATTTGAAAAACTAATGGAATGCTTAGCCAATATAAAAAACTGGATGACGAGTAATTTCTTACTGCTAAATTCAGAAAAAACAGAGGTGTTAATTAAAGGACCTAAAAACTCTGCTTGTAATAACCTAGAACACTGTCTAAGACTTGATGGTTGCTCTGTCAATTCTTCGTCATCAGTTAGGAACCTAGGTGTGCTATTTGATCGCAATCTTTCCTTAGAAAGCCACGTTTCTAGCATTTGTAAAACTGCATTTTTCCATCTCAAAAATATATCTAAATTACGGCCTATGCTCTCAATGTCAAATGCAGGAATGTTAATCCATGCATTTATGACCTCAAGGTTAGATTATTGTAATGCTTTATTGGGTGGTTGTTCTGCACGCGTAGTAAACAAACTACAGCTAGTCACGTTTACATTAATCTACACCCCGCCTCCAGCAGTACGGGGGTGTTGAAAAGTTCATTAACAGTATACCGTCGCCCAGCCTTTTCAAACTTCTTTTTCCCCTGAAACGAAGAATGAAAACGAACTTCGTTTGAAGTATATCAGGGCCTCACCCCGTCCCCACCTAGGGGTCTCGGATCACATCTCTGTTATGCTAATTAGGCTACTGGTTTTCCAAAGATAGACTCACCTAAACTCTTCAAACATCAGATTAAACATGCCACATCCAACAGAGTACCAAAAAGTACCATGGTATTATTATTTATTTATTTAAATGAATAATCCCTTTTTTCTACAATAGGGTTAGGTTTAGTTGCATGTAATCATGCATATATTACTGTTGTTGTTATAATGGTAAGTAATAGTAACATGTATAATAAGGTCAGTGAAATATAGTGTTACCAAGTAATTTTCTAATGAGCTGCTTTAGCTTCACTTGAGTCAGTTACTATGAAGCTATCTTTATATTTACTTAGGTACAGTTGGATAGTTTATACTAGTACACTACTAAGTCCACACCTACTGAGAAGAGTCGAAGCTCAGGGTTTCTGGTTGTTTCTGGTTTGCACCTGCTGGTAGATGAGGTCATTACACAAGTCTATATTGCTCTGGATTTGAAGAAAACACACTAGGTGGTGTTTTTAAATGAACTGCTTGAATGGATGATTGATGACTCAACACCTACTGGCATAACAATAAAAAATACATTTAATGGTTTGGACCTCAATTTTATGTGTCCTTTGCATTTGAGATTTTAATGACAAAATATGCAAAGCAGCCTTTAATGCAAACTAACTTGTGGTTCTTCCTTTCAAAGTGCGAGCCCATAGCACGACAGGGATGGTGTCACCTGGAAGCTGCTTCATATGGCTTCTGCCAAACATAGCGCTTTCCTTTCAGGCCAAAGAGTTCACCTTTAGCTTTAGTTTCAGGTTTTGTCACATGATTTCAAGTCTAGCCTGCAGTTTCCCTTTGGCAGCACTAGAAGTGACTCTCTGTGAGTACTGACACATGTTGTCTTCTTTAATTGCCTTTACTATTGTTACTGCAGGTGACTGGTTCTGATTTTATTGTTTGATTCCTATCGGATCCATCAATAAAGTGCCACAATACTTCCCTTCATTTTGAATTGTATTTATTTTTTATTACACTTAACTAGGCCTCGGCCAATAACACCTCGTATAACGGACAGAAATAAACAGTGTTTTAACCCTTTAAAGCCTTATATATGAAATAATAGTAAACTAGATATATTTATTATATATAGTATAGCTCATATAGTATGATATAGTGAAAATATGGAGCTCATACTTGAGGAGAAAAAGCACCTCTTTTTTATTTATTTATTTATTTATTTTTTACAGACCACTTGCATGAACAGATATAAATATCAGTCATCACTCTATATCTCCAATAATACTTTTTTGCAATAGTATATTTAAATACTCAATACTTTCAAAGCTCTAATTCAATACATACAATGATGACCGAGAGATGAACAAATAAATACATTTTAATTTGATTTGTCACAAAATGGCTAACCAGGAAATGTTGCTCCAGTCCAGTAAATGTATGTGTTAATTTGTTGCTAACATCATTCTTACGTTTACTGTACAAAAATCAATAAAGACTTCACAACAAAAAGACACGTGAAGCTTGAGCTAAATTGTGGACCACTGTAACATTATACTAAAAGAACTGAAGTAAAAGCCATGTAATAGTCTGTGTGCAACAGGTTCTTCAGCAAAGTTTGGTCATGTTAGAAATGTAGAGGCCTTTAGAGCAGCGCTTCACCTGCAGGTTTTGTGCTCACTGTATTTGATCGCAGGCCTGTGGTGTCTCTTCACACGACCTCTGCTCCCAGCGTGTCAGGCGAAGGCTGCGAGTAAGAGGAGACACAGGCCCGGGCAGGATATTTTAGGATGGGACAGAGAAAGGTTATGTAAGCACCTCTACTTACTATCCATCAACCGGCCAGTGTGCTGAGTGTGTATGTGTGTGATCTGCAGGAACACTGATGAGCCAGCTTCATTACTCAAATCTAGTTGTAAAATGAAAGGTGGTCTCTATATGACAGGTGTTTGGACGGGAGGGGAAGACAAATAGTTGCTGACGTCAGTCCCACGGGAGCATTACATTGCATTTTGCTGAAAGATTAGGAAGACAAACTTTTATTAGTTTTTTGTTAGAATAATGTGCACTGATGAATCGTGCATGAGCAGGAAGATATGTTTTTAGGAAGTCAGTGCTGTCCAAGCTGTTCTTTCGGTCCTCTGTGTGCTTCATATTCCTGCCAAGGGCATTCCTCTGGGATGGTTTGTTCCAGTCGTGTGGACACATCGGATGGCCGGACCCCGAGCGGAGACAACAGTGCAGCAGGAGTAGCACAAGCGAGTCTTTCTCATCGCTGTTTACTCGAGTCTCAGCACTCAGAGTTCAATGCAAATGCTGCAGTAGATAATAAAATGTCTCTTCACTCTTCCTCTGTAGTCTACTCTGCTTGCTTCCCTTTCTGGATTTTGTTTTACTACTTGAGCTCTTGTAAATCCAGCTAGACTTTAGCATCTTCTGATATTATCTATGCTCTTCATGATATTCATGTAGCCTGTATTTATTATGGTGTTGTGGGTGATGGCTTGAGTGTTGCTCCAGGCCCAGGTCAAAAACCCTATCCTCGAGTGTCTGTGATATTCCAGTTACTAGAACTGACCCAGCTCCCTACTTCAGTGTAACTCAAATACAGTTTTATTATTGTCTTTTTATCATGTTAAACTGAAGAAAACAATTTTGGACTCCACAGCACATGAAGCTATTTTTTTTCCCGTCTGAAATATACTTATGCCAAACATATCTTGTAAAGAGCACTGAACTGAAAAAAAAAAGATAAAAAAACCCTACTGAAAATATATGAATATAAACAGATTTTTAAATATTTATTAGCAATAGCCTATACAGTATATACTCAAGGTTCTTTATTGGAACTGATCGCTTCATGAAGAACCTTTATGGAAATGTTCCATTCTACAAAAGGTTACAATTACATTTTTTGCCATTTGTATATTTTTGAAATTATATTTAAAATATATTTTCAAAAATATAGAAAAAATTGTCAAAAACAATTAAAAACGCTCCAAAAAATGCAATATTGCAATATAGACATATTTTAAGAATGATTAAATGATTATAAATCTACTTTTGTTCTCTAGTAGGCCAGTCCACATTTGTATTTAGCCTAAATGTAGGATACTGGACTGGAAATGTGTTTTCATGTCCCTTAAATATTTAATTGTATTTTGGTATATGAAGGTTGAAACTAAATATATTTTCCATTACAAATATATATATATATATATATTTCAGTGAGCTTCACTGTTTGCAACAAATATTCAGTATATATTTCAAATATATGTTGGCCACAAAAAATAAATTATATATATATATATATATATATATATATATATATATATATATATATATATATATATATATATATATATATATATATATATATATATATATTGTTCTATGATTTTTTTTTTTTTATGGCATTGCTGTGAAGAAAAAAAAAGAAAATAAAACTTTTTGGAGCTTTATTTTTTCAAGAGTGCACCATTTAGAATTTGGAATTTAAACTAGACAAAATTAGACATTTTTCAAAATATTTTATTATATATCCTACTGGAGAAATTGAAGTCCTACATGTTTGGAACAACATGAGTTATTAAAATTAGAATTTCTCAAAGACTTGTTCAAAGAGCTATCTGCCATTTTATTTTTAAGAGCACCATGCAAGTCTTGCAGCTACAGTAGATTACTGCATGTCATCATATCCCTCTCAGACCGAAAACTCTCCATGTGAACTCTACAGATAAAGAGTGAGAGCAGAGACAACCAGCAGGCCCCAGAAATGACCTCAGTCTTATCAAGAATTACCAATAAACGAGAGAGAAATGGGCATGAAGTACAGCTTCTAATGGACTCTCTCGGTCTACAAACATTTCTGTTCTTTAAAGGTGACAGTCAGTTGAGATTAACAAAGAGATACATTAGATCTGATCCTAAACCTGACTGCTGATATAAACAGCAGATACAGGAAAATGATGCTGCATGTCTAAAATCCCTCATTTTAATTGTCAATTCAAAAAGGCAATCATTCAAATACTTTGCACTGGGCTCAGTTGAGTTTAATACCCCCTCCTCAGAGGACAGAAAAGTGTCTCGAGGGGTTAACTGAGCTATTGTAAAATACCTCGACAGGAATCATTAACCATTAAAGGTAAGTTATAAAAATTGTTTTATGCACCAAGAAGTTTGTGCAAATTACATAGTCATCGTCTGAATTCCTAACATAGTTGAATAAGGAAGATCCTCTATTGAATGTAACTCAGGTGTGTAAGTGACTGAATGAAAAGAGATAGGATCGTCCTCTCGCAGGCATTTGTGTTGATGTGTTTCCACAGACTCTGTCCTGTATTTGAGTTTCATCTGGCTCCTCCTCCAGCACTTCAGCCGGTTTAGTGAGGAAGCTGGAAAGGTTAAGAAGGCCATGAAGGCAATTTCAAAGCATGACAGTGTCAAGGGTAGAGAGCTACAGTAAAATCAGCTGTTGTGGTGTTTGTGCTCAAAACAGCCATCTATCTCTCTGCTATCTGCCATCTGCAGGGAAAGTCTTCCACAGCCACTTAGGATCCTATTTGCAAATCCTCATAAGCTAGTTACTAAACAAACTAAATGTGCATTTTCTTACCAGTATAAGAGGCTTGGGTTTGTGTGATCCTCATGAAGAGCGAGGAGAGTCAGTCACTCCAGTCAAGTTTTGTGTACAGGCTGCTGGAGTTCATAATATAACACCGCCGCACAGTGAACTTTCACCCACTCAGAAAAAACACCTGCCAGACAAACGCTCGAGGAAATAGCTGGGAAACAAGTACAGAATGTATGCATGTCAAGAATCTGATGTCTCTAGGAATGTTTGAAAGGGGTCATGAACTTAGAAACCAAAACATAAAAACATCCTGTAAGTTTCAGAAGATCCAGAACGCATCATTAAGAACTTGCTCTTTTGTTCACTTCATTTGTTCCCGCCAATTCGTTTACAAACAAGGCACACTTCAATGCAGGATTTTCAGAAAGATTGAAACTAAAAGATGATCACTATTGCTTTGTCTGTTATTACAGATCGTTTGATATGTACCGAGAATGTATGCATTTTTAATTTAAATCACTGCTGTGTCTATCTGTGAAGGATGACTGTCAATCATACTCAGATATTAGTCAATCATAGCAGTGGCGTTTACTTCTGAGTCTACTTTCCTCCAGAGCTTCTGATGAGAGTGGACAAAAACAGGACAGAAAATAGCCTATTACTTATAAATTGTGATGTTTTTGATGCAAAAATCTTGATAACATTATTAGGGGACCTCTGAGAACAGTACAAAATAAAAACAAAGGCAGTTCATGACCCCTTTAAAGCTGTGGTGTGAAGTTTCTGCAGCAATAGTGGTTTCCAAACAGGTTTTCCAAACACTCGTTCCACCCCAAAGTCACGCCATTGGTTGAGTCACAAGTTGATATTGCTTAAAGAAACAAAGCAATGTTGTGAAAGAAACAAGGAACCACTGTGTTTTCACAAGGGTTGGGAGAAATTTCCAATTTAAGAATTGGCTCCTTTTTGATTGAAGAGTGCATCTTGAATTAACAGAATGAGACTGGATGAACTGACTCGTCCAGCACAAGATGGGCAAGAACATAAAATGTAGGCCTTCTGTTAAACGTTTACATCTTGTAAACCTGCTTCACGTTGTCTGACTCTTTATTTAAAAAATAATATATATGTGTGTGTGTGTGTGTGTGTGTGTGTGTGTGTGTGTATTCATTAATTAAAGCATTCTGGGAAATTAAGCCCTTTGTTTTGTTTATTTCTTACCATGGTCCATAAAATAAAGATCATATGCTTTTTACGTCTGATGACATGCTTCACTATTTCCAGAGCCAAATGCTCTATCAGATTCCAAAACAAGCAATAAATTATGCTAATATACACTTAAAAGTAAAATGATGCTAAATAGCACAAAACGTGGTTCACTGGCTTGTAATCAGGAACCACTTTAAAGGCCAATGGTGTCAAAAGGTGCTATGTGGAACCATTAGAGGAACCCCATTCTCCTCCTCAGATTTCAGATATGTTACTCCACTCCCATATGTTTTCTATGAATTGGAATTTACTACAATGGCTAAATGTGTTTTGAATCACTTTTATGCTTTTCTGAGGTCAACATCTTGTGGGGGCCCTGGAATATTTCCTTATGGGGGTCCTTGGGGGCATAAAGGCTGAGAACCACATTATCTTTTTCACGATCGCTGCCGGAAGGAACACAGAGCCGTGGATAATCGAAATCGTCTTTAATAAATCCAAAAACACTGGGTATATCCACACAGGGAACTGGAGAAGACACACGAACACAACAAAGTAGACCTGACAGAGACAAACAGAACAGACTAGGACTTAAATACACAGGATAATGAGGCACAGGTGAACACAATCATACATGGGGAAACTGGGTCACGGACACAACACAGACAGTCTATAATCCTGACAGACTTCAGGAAACACACTGTATTTTAATGTTGATTTTTAATCCTTTACTGGACTATACCAAGAAAGTTAGAGAACTTTTTAAAAACTATACAGGGGCTTAAAGGGTTCTTCTTCTCAGAGGAGAAATGGAATTGTAATGAATGGAGTGGAATCAATTATACAAATATAAATAAATACACATTTATACAGGTGGCATGACTGATTATTATATTGACATTTGTTGTTCATATTATGTGATGTTTATGAAAGTAATGTTAACTCGTGTTTATGATAGTATGTTTATGGATGACAAAATCTGATAGATGTGTTATATATGTAGAGAAATATTAAATACAGTAGTTATGTGATTGTAGTTCTGCCTCCCTAAATTCAAATTAATCTGTAATTGTCTTATGTGTTGTTGTGCATATTATCATTAGCAATAGCAGGACCTATTATATTACATATAAAATCAATATGTTTATGGAGAGTCCTTCTGTGTGTTTGTGTGTGTGTGTAAACATTTATGCTTGTAAAACATCCCAGTTAATGACAAGAACACACTGCTTGCTCAATATGTAATATCACATGTCATACCTGTTTGATTCTGAGGGCTGGTGTGAGATAAAAGCACAGGCTGGAGGCTTTTGTCTCTGCTCATTCAGTTTTCATTTTAATTATTGTTCTAGCAGCTTTATGTAGGATCATGTCCAAGTTCATTGTTCTTATTTCAGTAAGGACAACCCCATCCAGGGTGTAGAAGACCAGTCACCAGTGACTCAGATAAGGGCAGGAATTATGGGAAAGGTGTCATTGTTTTGATATATGTAGTAGTATCATCTCTAGAATATGGACTGTGGGAATGGTTACAAATCACATTTCACAGACGATAGGACCTTTATCGCAGATGCAAAAGATGTAATAATTGGGTAAATTTCTATAGCAGTGAATGGAAACTAGTAAAAGTTTCCTGTGTGTGTGTGTGTGTGTGTGTGTGTGTGTGTGTGTGTGTGTGTGTGTGTGTGTGTTTGTGTGTGTGTGTATATATATATATATATATATATATATATATATATATATATATATATATATATATATATATATATATATATATATATATATATACATATATACATACATACACACACACACACACACACTCTGTTGCTAAAATGTTTTATTAGGTACAAGCACATTAAGTGATTACTAGGATTTTGAGCTGCTAGATAAACTGACCCAAATCAAAAGAGGCCACTCAAAAAGTCTTTACCATATCCTGATCTATAAATGTGTCTTTCCTATAATCCTAAAATACATTCAATTAAAAAATGTTATTGCTAATATCGTCTAATAATGCGTAATTACCATACAATTGTTACATGTCTGCAGTGTTAGAACAAATATGCAAATAAAAATAATACGAGTTACTATCTAAAGATCCTGAAGGTTAAAAACGCCAGTCAAACTTCAAAGGCTTTCCAAATACCCATAGGTTGCTGACATGTCAGTTTTCAGACCAGGAATTGTGATTGGTTGATCTTGTCTAATTCCCGCCCCATAGCAGGAATGTGGAGAGGGAGGATCAGACAATATTTAAAAACCCTGTTTAAAGAGACAGAGCTCACATAACACCATCATATTACCTGCAGTACCAGGGACATGTTTCAAACAGGCATCTCAGACAAGCCAAAGGCAATGACAATCTGTGACCTTGACCCTGGAGCACAGAACCAGTCACAGCACAGGTATATTTGTAGCAATAGCCAACAATACACTGTGTGTGTCGAAATTATCCATTTTTCTTTTATGCCAAAAAATAATTAGGATAGTAAGTAAAGATCATGTTCCATACAGATAAATATCGTCCTCTTAACAGAACATACATCAATGAAAGATTGTTTATTCAACATTAATGTGACATATACGATATACATCTGACTGGTTTTGTGGTCCAGGGTTACATATAATATAAAGCCTATGAAATCAGTCCATAAACACAACTCTGACTCTACAGTTTTAACGACTTTACACAGTTAATATCATTATTTTTATCTAGCAAAGCTGAAACATCCCATTAATATTACATTTATTCAGCAGACACTTTTATCCAAAGCGACTTACAAATGATAAAAATGGAAGCAATCAAATACAACAGAACAGCAATGATAAATAAGTGCTATAACAATTCTCGGTTAGATTAACACATTACACGTAGCATGGGCTTTTAAATAATATAATAAATAACAAGACAACAGATAGAACAGAGCAAGCTTGTGTTAGAGGTATTTTTTGGTTTGTTTGTTTTTTGTTAATTGTATAATAAATGAAGATAAAACAGACAGAATAAAACAAGATTAGAAAGCTAGTTAGATTTTTTTTAAATAATAAAATTTGAATAGTGAGTGCTAAAGTTAGAGGGTCAAATAAAGATGGAAGAGATGTGTATCTAATAACCTTATTCTTTGTCAGAATTATTCTATGCAAAACAAAACAACGCAAGCTATTCTAGAAGCTGTCCGCTTTAAGGCTAGGTGTAAACTTATTCGATTTCATAAGCGATGTTTTAAACTACAATGACGTCGAGGACACTCTATCCGCTTCACTCTGGTGTAAACCTCTGATTGGTGCAGCGGCCGCAGTGGGCGGGGCCAGGCCGTTGCTACGAGCGCCGTGACGTCACTCAATCAGCTGTTTGTACGCGGTCTGTATTGTGATCTGCGGATCAGCTGGGCGAAGCAATAACATCAAACACAAACACAAGCTGCAGATGCTACGGCTGAAGCGACGTGTAAAACAACATTTACACGCAGATTTCTTCTAAGAAGAAGCACTTTTTCTTTTTTTGTGAAATTACTACCTCATACAAAAAGAACACCTAAAGCTATGCTTTAAGATTTTTGTGTTTTTTTATTGTGTGGTCGTCGCGTTTACAACTTGAATAATTTTGCATCTAAGACAGGTAAGATGCTGCCTCTCTTCTATTTTATAATTTATTAGTCCGTCTGTTGAAGCTGGACTAGTTTAGACCTGCCTCGAAGAAATCAAGCGCAGAGCTGCCAAAAACTGTAGATGCTCCATAAATGGGTCTGTATTTACGGTGCTTTATTCTGTTGTCATTCCTGTCATACGACATCATCATCATTACTCTCGTGACAGATCGCATTCACAGCAGACACCGAGGCCAGTCGATGTGGTTTTAAAATCGCATTCATTACAATATTGTGTTCAAGTCAACGTTTTGTTGCAGTGTTTTTGATCTCTGATCTTTAGCGTTATGGACAAGCACCTCGTCACAAACCGTCGGATCTCGATGAAAGCAGCTCAATCACTGAAGAGATTGTGGTTTTTAGAGCTGATGTGGTTATATGAGTGATCTGAGAGCTGGTAATACCCTGATCCGATCTGTCATTGCTGTGACCCTCACCCTTCTCTCTCTCTCTCTCTCTCTCTCTCAGTATTAAATACTCCTGTTATGCTTTTTTATTTGCCGTTTTTCAAAAATATATGACAACGGTTGCCTTGGATTCATCTGTAAACACAGGATTCGGTGTTGTTTTTCAAGCAGTATCTGTCAGACGAACGATAAATTCATTTTAATTAAACGTAAACGTGAAACGTCTTTGGTGAATGCATTCGGTTTATCTTGGGGGGGCTGTTTTTATATCTTGTTGCTAAAGCCATAGATCATAAACGGGGTTGTTTTTGCTGATTTCTGTCAAAATGACCCTGCTTCCTTGCTGTTGTTCATACTCTGTCCGCTTAGTCTTCGAGGGCGGCGTCAGTTGCGCCTGTAACGTCACCCCCACGCAGGGCTGCGCATCTGAAGCCCCGCCCACTGACGAGTGGTTAAAGCTCGCCTGCAAGGGGAGCCATTGGGACTTTTTTTTCCCAGTTCAGTGAATGAGATGCAAAAACAAATAGGATCATAAGGTTCTTACATAAATGAATACGTTAATTTAAAATTAAATTAAATACAATTTATGCATTTAGCAGAGGCTTTTATCCAAAGCGACTTACAGTGCATTCAGGCTATCTATTTTTTACCTATCATGTGTTCCTGGGGAATCGAACCCTCATTGCTCTACTTATTGAGCTACAGGAACAATTAATTTAAAATGATTGAAATGTAATTGATGACATGGATGAACAGAGACAGAGAGATAGATACTGGTTATATTTCACATAAAGTATATTTTCACCCCAAACACCAATTCTCTCTCTGTGTGTGTATTTATTATACATATACATATACACACATATACAGTATATATTTAGAAAATATTTACATGTATATACATTTATATTCTTATATGTTATATTATTTATAAATTTAATATATAAACAACACTTTTAAATGTATACATGTGCTCGTTTTTATATACACATAATAAATATATATAGTACACACATATTATGTAAAGAAATCACGATTAATTGCTTGACAGCACTATATATATATATATGTGTGTGTGTAAATTATTAATAAGCCCAGGAACAGTTGGGGATTGGGTGCCTTGCTCAAGGGCACCTCAGTCGTGGTATTGTCAGCCTGGGGTTTGAACCCACAACCCTAGGATTAGGAGTCAAACTCTCTAACCACTAGGCCACGACTTCCCCCATCATGTAACAGTACTCATACGGTTGCTACATGTTATTTTTATGTTTGTTTGTTTTTTAGTTTTATTTTATGATATGGTTTTCTTGACCAGTTCTGTTCTTCTTTATTTCTGTCTTTGTCAAATGTAGATCTCTGCACCAAGTGAGACCTTATATTATATTGCGCCTTCTCTGAAGACTCAAAAAAGGCCAGTACACCTGTGATCAACCTGCCATCTGTTACATCACTGAAAAAATACAAAAAACTAGCCTCTTTAGTTAATTAAACAGCTATTTAAAAAAAAAAAAAACCTTCTAAGGCAGCTATCCCTCAGGAAAAAAAAACTGTGACCTTTGACCTCCGAGGCAGCCATGTTCCAGCGGTTCACCAGTTTGTTCTTTGGAAGCGAGGAAGAAGTTACTCCAGATCTGAAGGGACCAAAGCCCTGTGTGTCTGAGGCTGATGAAGAGGGATGGCTCCTGGTCAGTCTGCACGGTGAGTGTCCATCACAAACAACAAAACCCACTGCCTTTAATGGGACCTACATCTATACGGTTTACAAAATAAAGGCAAGAAAATAATTATATTTAAGTTAGTTTCAAATTTGAAGAGTATGTCAGAGTAAAAAGGCAAAAATCTACTGAATGTAATGAATTAATCTTTATGAATTTGGAAAACATTGGCTTGGTTCCAAACCCAGTTAACTGGCATCTTGTGAGGCATCATCACAAACACCATGGAGCCCGGTCTGAAATGCTTTTCATAGCCACCAGCTGTTTTAACAGTCATGTATGCATAACATGCAAATAGCAATCCTCAGGCAAAGCCCACATCAATCATCAAATGCTAAAAATAGCATTTTGCTAAGCTAAAGATGTGATACTCTAAGGCCCAAAACAAACTCTTTGAATGTAAATATAAATACTTTTAGCTGCACAGCTCAATTTCATGTGTCGTTGAGTTCAAAATGTGCCATACAGCATGTACAGAATGTAAATGGTGCTAATGGTGAACATAAAAAGCAACGAAATTAGCATATTTTTTAAATTTCAGTTCAACTACCATCATAACGTTAGTGCACACAGTCCATAATTCCTGTAAAAAAAAAAAAAAACACGACCTCACGTTGTGGCAATCATGTTTACACATTGCCACAGAAACTTTCATCCATCATAAAACAATTTGCATCAGGTTCGATTTTTGGGGGGTTTTCGCATCCATAACATAACTTTAATAGGAAAGGATTGTGAATATGAAAAAGTTTGCAAGGACCTATAGTCCAAAATCGCATACTGTCTATCAGGTACTACATGTGATTTGAAAGCATTAAATATGTTCACTGTAGTATGAATATGAGTATGAATACAATTCAGAAATACTAGATCCCCCATGTAATCTCTGCTGCGTGAGCCAGCGCCAGCGCCAATGTGTGCTCCAGAACCTCAGTACTATAGCTACTAGGCTATTGGCACTTACATATCCCTAAATTAGTAAAACTACCTGAAATAGTAATCTGGATTAAACAGGTAAATGTATCAACCCCTGGGATCTGAGGCTTGAAGTGTGTAATTCCCGTGACAATCCCCCTCTTTAGCCATTATTTGTGATAGTCCCTCCCAACTGTCTCCAATGGTCAAGTAAGTGCAGCAATACTGTGTCCCATGGACCCTTTATACATAACTGTGTTGACACGTTCAACAGTCATCAGTTCAAGTTTAGTTTATTTATAGTGCACACAGTTATAAGACCAAAGTGCTGTACAGAAAATATCAAATTAAAAAAGTTTGAATACACTGATAGCAGCAAAACAGTAAAACCGAACATTATAAACAAACAGCAATAGAGAATAAATACGTTTTGAGACATGATTTGAACTCAGACAAAGTGGAAGCCGATCTAATATAGAGTCTGGGCTTGTTCCACAGTGTCAGGTCAGCCACTTCAAAGGCTCGCTTTCCACTCGATTTTAGCCGTGTTCTGGGTATCTGCAGGAGTTTACTTCTGGTGGGAGAGTACAGTTGAAGTAGATCGGACATGTAAGAAGGTGCCAAGTCATTTAATGATTTACACACCAGTAATAAAATTTTCAACTCAATTCTAAAATGAATCGTAAGCCGGTGAAGAGATCTCAGAAAGGGGCTAGCATGATAAATAAAAATGTTCTTCCCTTCAGGAATCTCGCCGCAGCATTTTGAACAACCTGTAAGCATGCCATTTAGGACATATATACCAAAATAAAGGGAATTGCAATAATCCAGGCAAGAGGTAATGAAAGCATGAATAGCCGTCTCCATGGAAAGCTTAAACGGCATCATGAATCCTCTAAAGTTTTTCAAATTTGTATTTTTAAATGTATGTACATTTATAACACTATTCTTTGTATTGTATTACATTTGCATCAAATGACAAAAACAAAACAAAAAACTAGTTAATGCTGAAGGGAGGGTGTTTCTAATCTAGCGTCTATGGGAGGTTCGGTAAATTTGACCTCGTCCTCTCTTCAGACTGCCATTATGCTATGGTTTTGGAACCAGGTTGTTGTGACTTAGTAGTACATGATGAATAGATCATGATAATTTAAAAGGGCCTTAAAGCAACTAATGGTAGTATTTTCTATGTTTTTCTGTTGTTTTTGTATCCCTTCTCATTTGTCCATATTTGAATGAATTCCTCTTATTGGTATGTGTGCTCATGGTACTGGCATCCCCCATTCGCATGGCTTCAACCAAACCTTTCATATTCTGGAAACACACCCTGTTTCTGTCTTCTATCACTTCCTACTTCACTGAAGGTGAGGATGGGCCAGAGGCATGTGGCCGTCCCCGCAGTGAATGTCATGCATCTCAGATATGCAGCCCCTCTCCTCCCACCTGCAGAAACCGCAGGAGTAGAGCAGGCAGGACACAGGCAGCACATGCTCCCTCCCCTCCTGATCCCGCCTCCTTCTCTCACCTTGAGTCAGTCGAAGTGAATGTGTTGTTAAGAGAGCAGGGATCATGTTCCTGCAGCATGGATGAGAGCTGGTTTGTCACCCCTCCGCCCTGTTTTACTGCAGAGGGAGCCACGGCGGAGGCCAGCCCCATGGAGGACCTCCTCATCGAGCACCCCAGCATGTCTGTGTACGTCTCCGCTGGCCCTCTCCCTGCGAAGGAAGAGAGCACCACCAGCCTGGCCAGCAGTGTCAGGTACATTTCACTTCTGCTGTTTACGCTCTTTTCTGCAGTGAGAAGCATGCAAGCTCCAATCCCCAGTTAAACACACCTGAACCAGCTAATCAAGGTCTTACTGGGAAAACTGGAAACTTGCAGGCAGGTGTGTTGAGTCAAGCAGAAGGTAAACTCTGAAGGCCCTCCAGGACCAAGTTTGGACAACCCTGGATTAATCTTGATTTATTGCTTGCTGGTGTTGACATTTTGTTGGGTTCAGGGGTTCTATAGGTGCGTTACCATTACAGATTTGGGCAAAACCTTTGCAATATTTTATATAAATATTGATTAAAAAAACACTGCAAAATGACGGCGTTCCAATTGATTCCACGTTATGTGACTAAAACTTAAATTTTTTCCTCTCACAATAATTAATGGTAGGTTTACGTATATTGCAGCCACCGTTATAGACTTTATTTTTAATCGAAGGAGATGTAGGCGTGTATTTCAAGTGAAGAAGCGCAGAGAGACCCTTTTTTGGGATACTTCTGAAACATGCCACGGCACAGCTGGTATGAACACAATCATTGATTAGATTGGCCATCAGCTCTAATCAGCTCCAGTGGCCGTGTCGGAGCTGTAATTCACTGTATTAAAGAGGTTATCCATGCATTAATGACAAGAAAAGCCCCTTATACTTAAGAGCGGCCACGTATGAGGGGTTTCTTTGAGATCATAGCACATAAAAGAATGATCATGTGAAAATGCGAAATAACCATTTCCAGTGCAATTTTGTGAAATCATCATTTTTCTAATTTCCTGAAATTTATTTTTTTTGCAATATGGGAGCTTTCATAAAATTGACGTCTTTCCAATAGGCGTATTTGAAGGGTAACGGAAATGCAGCTTATGAGTTTTGCTCCAACCTTAATCGAACACCTGAACAAGCTAATCAAGGTCTTCAGGATTACAAGAAAGCTGAAGTCACGTCAGTTTGATCAAGGTTGGAGCTAAACTCTGCAGGACAGTGGATCTCAAGGACCAGAGTTACCTAGACCTGGCCTAGTTAGTACATAATATGGTAATACATCTGAAAGACGTAGCCAGCATACAGAGATAAGAAAGCAACAAGGCATGTCCGAATCCAATTATCAAGTCACATCCAGTCTGCTGTGATGCCTTCATCGTTTTCTAAAGGCAGCTCAGATATATCCTTCACTGTCTATGATATCCCACGATTTTATGCATTCTATTTCGTGACAGTTGAGCTAAAAATATATATATGGTGCCTGAAAGATGTAGTTGGCTGTCAGTTTGTTTAAAAGTATGTTTTTGACCCACTTTCCCACATTTGATTTCATTTCTAACAAGTAATTTGTACTACTATTATTAAAAATCTGCTTAGTTATCACCAGAGTCTGGTGATATCGGAGTATCTGTATGTTGTAGATCATTATTAAGCTACCTGTTCAAAATCAATTATGGGGGTACTTTCATGTGAAAAGGCTGTCTGCATATCCATTGCCTGATTTGTTTTGCTTTCAGACATAGCCTATTAGAAATTCACGAATTATGGTACCACCTGGTGGATGATTGTTTACAGAATTTGGTACACTGCCTCTTAAATGTACACTGCCATAATACTCTCTTTATCATGAAGATCAGACATTCCTAACCGAAAAAACCGACCACTTAAATTAGCTGCTAATTACTGTTGTTGTACATCTATAAACCAATGCATTCAACATCTGTAGGTAATAAATATTGTTAGACGGGTGTCCAAATCAGTTCCTGGAGGGCCGCTTCCCTGCAGAGTTTATCAACCTTAATTAAACACACCTGGACCAACTAAACACAATCTTCACTTGAAACCTTTAGGCAAGCATGTTTGTGTTGGGGTTAGTTGGAGCTAAACTCTGCAGGACATTGGCTTTTCAGGAACAGGAAAGGAACTAGGATATGTCAGCACTTACACCGGGAGTGTCTAGTCCTGGTCCTCATTGGCCTCTTGCAGAGTTGATCTCCATCCCCAGTTAAACATACCCGAGTTAGCTGATCAAAGTGTGTTGGAGCGAACTAGAGATAAACTCTGCAGGCTCTACAGGAGCAGGACTGGACACCCCTGACTGAATAAGAAAACTTGGACACGGTCCTAATTTTTTCTTCCATCTTATCTTCTCTTTTCATATACACTCCCATTCCTCCTCCTATCTGCACTGTTCCAGCAGGATGACTGAATCAGCAGCACCCGTAATGACCAGGAGCAGCATGCCCACACGGGTGACCCGAGGAGCAGCCGCACAGGCAGGGGCCCTGGCCAAAGTCACCCAGGTCTCCAGGGTCCAGAGGGCCAAAGCCCGCACTGAGCGTCGCCAACTGGCACGCAACCGCATGCAGCGCCAAAACCGTGTGCGTGAACAGGTGCAACGGCGCGCGACCCACACCCGCAACTCCTTCCTGCACCAACCGTGCCAGCGCAACTTCAGCCACTGATGCATTAAAGTTTACATTGAGGGCATTATAACCCACACCTCCCAACAAATCCCCTACCTTCTCAAGTTCTCCTTTTGCTTTTACTGGTTATGTCCATAATGTTATTCATTTTCATATTAATCAGGTTTGTCTTTGAGCACAAGCCAGTTTATCCTCTTTTCATTCTTATCTGGAAACCCACTACCAAGCACAATTACTCTAAGACGATTAATGTATTCGCTTAAATGGCCATGTACCTCCAATAACACCTAAATCAGTTTCCCTATCTGGGTGTGTAGCTGAAAAGGACATACATCCCTCTAAATGTATAACAGTGACACTTTAGGTACATTGACACTATTCGTTGAAACATAATCAGGTTAAATTGTCAAAAATCCAACCACTGAATGCTTCATAGAAATAAGATCCTGAGATCACATCACACTAAGAGAACAAAAAGCTACTACAGCAATAAAAAGTTCTCTTTAAGACAGCAAGAATGAAAAGTATGTAGATGAAGTGTGAGCAAGAATAGTTAGCAGATGCATGCAGTTGAGAGTTTGCAGATTAAGACAGATCTAGCCAGAATTGTTTGTTAAGAGGTCATTTCAAAGCAGATGTTGCTGCCTGATTTTCAGCATAGTGGTGCTAACTTTCCAAAGTAATTCAACTCCCAAACTATTTCATTTAATTGCTTGCTTTTGAATGACCTCTGTTCCTAAACCTAGTAAACCTAAACAAGGCCGTATCCTTCCAAGAAAAAGAAGAAATCAATTCTAGATGGTGGAGAAAGTGGGCACTGTCAATTTTATACATAGTCTGAATGGGAAAAAATACCCCAGTGCATTTATAAATAGATATTTACAAACAATATTTAGATGTGCTATGATCATTTGAGCTTATTAGAGCATTGCCTTGCCTTAGCTTAGCAACATGCTAACATTAAATTCTATTAGAATCAACTGTAAGCATCAAAACGCTTGTGTATTTAGTCATTCGTTCAGTACCAAAAAGGCAACATGTTACCATCAAACTCTATTAATATATATTTTTATTTATGTCTCTTGAGGCAGCTTCTCAAGGTATCTAGCTCACTAGATTTAGAAAACGAGCCTTCATGTAAACTGACAGAGGAGTCCATCATGGATAGTACTCATATAACAACAACAACATATTACTAAGAAGACTAATTATTCTTTTTCAATGATCTATTATGGATATAGGGATTTAGCATTTCCGTAAAACATGACATGATAGCTTCCCTGTCAACATCTAATCTATTAGGAAGCAATCGCAGGAGTATCGGGGCAATGTGCAATGTCTTTACAGATCAGCTTAGAGCTGACGAGAGGTTGCCGTAGACTGTGGATATAATTGCTTAGAGAATGTGCAGGATAGTATCGATTGTGACTCTTTATTTGCTTCATGCAGGATTACTGTTTGGTGAATTTCATAATCTGCAAAATATAGTTACTTTAGATTTTGGGATGCAATGTTTATACAAGTTATTGTGAGACTGACCTGATGCTCCACAAAAAAAAAAAGAAAGAAAAATGATATGCTTGTCCACTGCAAAGCTTTCAGTGTAGTTGAAAGTTCCCCTGTCCAGCACTTAATGCTTTCACTGTGTGTGAAATCACTGTGACCACAGAGACAACAAATGAAAACGTCTCCCATGACCATTTCTCAGTTTCTCAAAACATCCGTTTTTCAGATAATGTCATTATGTGCATTTCATCATACCTCTTAAATACTGATTATACGAATGTGCTTGACATCTTTATTGTATTCTGATGTCTGTCAGCGGTTGCTGGGTCAGCGTCTCTCTTTTGCTGGACCCAGCACACATGCACTCACACGAACGCATACGTTGAATCCTAAAATGTGCTCTTCCTTGATAGTCAGCGAATACTCTCGGCACATTTACAGGAGATGCATCCACCACGTTGTGATCTATCTTACATGTGTATTCAGTAATGAATAGACTAACAATGGTGCTTAAAATATATAATTATGACTGTTTGTACATATTTTGAGACTTTGAGAAGTTTGCACTGTCTTACGTTGTATGGAGAATCATGGTATTTAGCAGTATGCTGTTTCGTTTGCAATGTTGAATGAGATGCCAACATGCATGAGTTGGAGAAAAAAAGCTACATTAAGAGGTAAAGTTGCATTCAAATGTATGTAATTGCAAACTATTTACAGTTCAGTGTTTGCATTATTTTCATTTTGAAACATCACCTTCCAGTTTTCATGGTATCGTTTAACCATACGTTGCTCCAAAAACTTGAGCACATGTTCTTATTGGGTATTTTATGATAGGAACCAACGTTTGCCATGTTGTCAGTACCACCATAGAGCTCTTTTGCATTAAGAGGATTTGATTTCACATGCAATTTTCTTTTATTCTTATGTCAGATTAGTGTTGAATCATTTAAAGAGTTCTTCTTGTAGTCTTTCCTATCACCTGCCAAAATCTGTACAGCTATTATCGTAGTAGGCTATCTATCTATTAACAACATAATGTAACTATAATGTAAATCTAAATATGCTTTTATTTCTTTGTTTTCTTTTTAAACTTATATTGACTCCACAGAGAGTGCAGTACGAATGTCAGTGGTGTATCTAGGAAAATCCAAAGCCCTGTAGCCTTACAAGGGTCCTTGACATTGTCCACTTGAAGCTCGTCTTCTATTTGCATTGGTTCTACATGTTAGATGAAGTGGACACGGCAATATCGCATAATGAACATACATTCAGTGATCTCTGGCCTCTGAACAGATCCACCGCTGCTGTTCAGCGCAACAACTGGGCAATGTACACTCTGTGTTATTATTCTGTGTGTGTGTGTGTGTGTGTGTATTCAATATGATTCATTTAACTTTTGGGAGTAGAATGATATCCATTAGGCCTCATAGCGATATTTATTTGTGATTTAAGGGTTGACTGAAAACATGAAACGAGAAAAGACTACAAAAATAAATATGCTTGTATTTTTTCCTCATATTGTTATTAGAAGAGATGTTCACCTTAGTAACAAAGTACAAATAGAGTATTAAAAAAATGATTGGTGTATCATGATATCTATAGTGATTGTGCCTTTCACTGTTCTGCATGGTTTTCATGATGTGCCGACTGTTTCATCCATTTGACATGGGCACCAGAGACCTATGCAAAATCCTCTGATGGGTTTCCAGCGTCCTTGCAGAAATGCAGGTACCAGACAATAACAATAAACACTCAGGATGCAACTGCAATCTGGACTCGTTATTTACCTGCATGCTTCTGTCTTCATGCAAAAGACTTGAAATATTGCCTTAATAAAGTAAATGACTGTAAAACATAAAATAGTTTGTATATGTAAATATATGTGGTATATAAAATAAAATATTCCACCTGACAACGATTGAATGCAAACAAGACACAATCAGTTTGTGTTGCTATAAAAATAAGACATAGCTGCACTGTAAAATTAACAATTACACCGACACCGTCCATATTCCTGAGAAACACGGTGTGTGTTGTTCGTGCTTTAGTAAGTAGACACAAACAGAGGAGTAACCTGCTCGGCAGGATCCGCTTCTCTTCAGCCGGAGCGCGCATGCGCAGTGTCAGATTCATTCATCAAGGAATAAATGCACAAATTCAGCTTCTATATGTGACAAAGGAACAGGACTGTGGATTAAACCTGTAAGTATGATGAAAACCCTGGATTTAAAAACGTTATTGCTATTGTGCTGGTGTAAACAGAAGCATCAGACGGGCGTCTTTGGCGTTGCGTCGCGTTTTAACGCGGGGTGTAAGATTAAAATACTAACGTTGCATAGTTAAACAATTGAAACATCTCAAGATCTTGTCTTGTTCTATTAAGATGTAAACGTGTCGTGTGCGTGAACACCCGCGCACCTGCGTCTTTGGCGTTGAGGATGTCAGCTGATCTCCCTCAGGTTTGTGCTGTGTATCCGTGTTAAACACGCACAGACTGAGTCAGCTGCTGTATGAACAGCCTTCACGGATCCGAGGGGAATTCACCGCATCTCTGCTTTATTTTGATTGTGATCGTTACGAATAACGCGTGTATTTATTACGGTTCCCTCGACACGGATCCTCCTGCGCTCTCTCGGAGCTGATCTGGAACACTACAGTCATATCCTAAATCCAGGAAGCGTCATCCTGCGCTGTATGGTATGACGGGGTGTTTATGATTTATATCGACTGGTTTTCATGACAGATTGTTGTTGTTTGTGATGCAGGAACACACACCAGGCCTTCACTGCGGTCAGGGAATAGAAGATTTTGAGGCCTTGATTTATAATGTGACACTGGAAGTGATGATTGTGATTATTTTGTATTAGATATTGACTAATTCAGTTCAAGGTACAATGTCAGTAGTCATCATTGTTATACTAAAATAATAAGTTTACAAAATGCAAAAAACCTTATGCTTTAAGGTAGAGGATTGCATGTCAGCTAGTAATGAATACGCATATAAACATGCAGTCAAACGAAGGCAGATATAAGTCACTACAGGCTCTCACAGCTGCCCATTGTGTACAGGTGCATCTCAATACATTAGAATGTCATGGAAAAGTTCATTTATTTCATTAATTCAACTCAAATAGTGACACTTGTTTATTAAATAAATTCAGTGCACACAGACTGAAGTTGTTTAAGTCTTTGGTTCTTTTAATTGTGATGATTCGGCTCACTTTTAACAAAAACCCTCAAATGCTAAACCTATATTACATCATGTTAAAAAGTGGCATGATTGGAGTCCTTTAAGGACGATGGAACCAGAAGTGCTGAATGCAACTGGTTTACGGGTTTTGGCCTACAAACACACCTCATCCCTGCAGTACTCTGTGTGTTATACTGAATAATTGTGCTGTGGATCTATCAGCTTTGTGCTGAACTCCAGTTGGTGATTTCAGGTGAATCATGTACACTCCAGCAGCCGATGCAGGGGTGACGGTGGAGAAGGACACGGCTCTGAGCGGTGCGTACTCACCTGTGGACTACATGAGCATCACGAGCTTCCCTAGACTCCCAGAAGATGAAGCTTCAGCCGACAACACGCTCAAATCACGCAGGGAGGATGATAACTTCCTCAGCGAGCAGGACACAGGTAATGCGTTTGATCACAGTACGGTCTCCTCACAGCGGCTGAATCCTGTCCCGTCTCTGTGCAGACCCTGATCTGTTCCTGAAGTCGGCCCGACTGCAGCGGCTGCCCTCCTCTGCCTCGGACCTGGCCAGTCGGGACATGTCTCCTCTGAGAGAGACCAGCAGAGACCCGCTGGCACAGGACTGCGCCTGCACACGGGACGGGCTGACCGTCATCATCACCGCCTGCCTGACCTTCGCCACAGGGGTCACCGTGGCCCTCATCATGCAGATCTACTTCGGAGACCCACAGGTGCTGAGAAGCACTACTATTCATGATAAGACAAAAAGAGAGAGAGCTTAATTCTCTGTGAACACAGGCATCCAGCTCATGCATGCACACAGAGAGTCTCTTCAGAGCGTGCGCAAGTACAGCAACAAAAACACACGACACGGTCAAAACACCCGTGATCGGTGAGTGACCTGTAAACACAGTCTGAAAGAAGTTAAAAAGTCATAAATGACTGCAAAAACTGGGAGACAGCGCTGCTTAAAGTGAAACCTGCTGCAGTCTGTCGCTGTTGTAAATCAAAGGAAAAGAGAAATCCCTCACTGCTCTTCATGAATTAACTGTGATAAATATCCATTCAATACTTTTTTTTTTTTGTTAATCCCTCAAAAACCTAAATGGTCTCAATTATCAAGCCATCTTGATTTTCTGAGCAATATGACATCGTATTGCTCAAGCCCTGCTCAAAGCCTTGCACATTATTTATTTTGATTATTTGCTAATGGCCTTTCCTCTTCCACAGAAGAGAAGGACGGGGTGAGCAGAGCTCATTAGCATTTAAAGAGACATGCACTGAAACTGCTCGCTGTCAACTGAGCGGGTTTAAAAGGGGGTGGTTTTATATGACCATTGAGGACTTTAACTTACTATAACTTTACCAAACAGCAGCATCCATCTCCAAAATCAATGACAGCATTTATTGTGTTTCAATTGCTTGTGCTCAGGTGCAAGTGGTTTGTAATATAAGAAAATGATTGTATTCATTGGGCTCTCCTACTTTTTGTTGTTCTTAAATTTAGTGCCAGTTTTTCAGAAAGTGACGATTTTGTTCTCTTTGACTCATTATATGGAAACTGTGGTTATTTGCAAATGTTTTGTGATATTTAAATTTTGCACACATTTGCAGCTTTGTTTGAAAACCTGGCTATTTACTACAACTTATGCATTTTGGATGGTGCAAGATAAAATAAGTGAAAAAAAGAGAAAAATTCCAATAGATTATTTTGATGGATATTTTTTCCCAAAAGGACTATAACCGTCCCAGTTATTCAAGACTGGAATTGCTATACCAGAAAAGTTTACAAAGCAAAAACAAACAAACAAACAAACTTGCATATGGGCTGACGTACAAATAAATAAACAAACAAATAAACAATGTCCAGTGGGAACGTGCAAAGGCTTGAGAGCGGAATATCCCATAAGCTGTAGATTAGCCAAACCAGTTCAGGTCAATGGTTGCAGTGCATGAATAAGTCAACGGTCTTATCTGATGATGAGATGATCTCTGTAGTGCAGAAGTCCTTAAAGTAGGAGGCCGGGAATGCTTTGGGTATAATCCTTGAGCAGTTGCAATAATTCATCAAAATTAAAACAGCTAATTTGTGCATTCACACAGCAGTACTGTTGTAAACATGCAGGCATTAAACCAAATACGAAAATAAAACATCAAATTTACGGTTGAACAGCAAACTAAATGTATCTCAAACCAGCACAGCAAGAAACCATGTGGATTTCAAACTGAATCTTCCACTCACTCTACTGCTTCCTTAATCCCTTTATTCAGAAATGGTAGAGCTACTACTGCCCCCTAATGGTCTGGAGGAACGCAGCACAACAAAATAATACAGAATGAACCTTGTGACAGGTGATGAGTGTTACAGGACAGAACTTGTCCTCATGTTAGCCTCTTCTGTCCTCAGGTGTATAACCAGGCCGCGGTGGTGACGGATGTGGCCCGCTGCACGTCTCTGGGCTTTGACGTTCTGGCCAAACAGGGCTCCAGCGTTGATGCTGCTATAGCCGCTTCGCTCTGCCTGGGCATCATCCATCCCCACACCTCGGGCATCGGCGGGTACGAGTTTCACAGCGGTCTCTGTTCACATTTATGTATTTAGCAGCTGCTTTTTATCCTAAGCCACTTACAAAAAGAGGAACAGTTGAAGAGCAGGTTTTATTAGACAACTAGATTAGGAAGCGAGTTAGAGAAGAGAAGAAGTACAGAGTGTGTGCGTACTTGTTAAAAGTGTCTTCAGCTATTTCTTGAAACATGATGGTCTTTCAGTAATTCAGGTGGAGGTTCTCGTTTCACCAGAGGGGAACCGAGAGGGTGAAGGTCCTGGCGAGTGATTTTATGGGAAGAAACAACTAGGTGTTGCTCTTTCTTAATGTTTTATAATGTAACCTTTAAAAGGATGGTTCACCCTAAAAGGAAAAATTGGTAAATGAAGCCCATAAGGTTTGTTCTTGTGCATCAAGCAAGTGCTGTTTATCTCCCACTTACCATACTTGATGTGATCAATGTTTATATGTGAATAAAAGCCTAAATTAAACCTGTTCATCATATTAAGTGATTGTGTCTCGTCAGGAGACTTGGATTAAAAAGCTTGATTGATATTCATGTCTCAATGAACAAAAAACATTTCGAAGTGTCAAAGTTTTGGTCAGAATTCTCATTTTTGGGTGAAATATCCCTTTGAAGATTACAGACAAGGAAACAGTGTTCCACTCTAATGGGAAAATGGAATATTTTATTTAGAAAAGCTCTATTTATGATGCCCATATTTTGCTTATTATAACTTATATTTTAGGGTCTGTTAGAATACATTTACATGATTTAAATAAAAGATTGTATTTTTTTTATTATGTACAGTACATTGCTGCAGCACCTCGACTGCTGTGACACATTTCAGATATCTCTTTGTGAGTGTTGGTCACAGATTAATGTGAAATGGTGTGCAATATCCATTTTCGGTGTAATTGTTTAAATGAGTTCTATTGAAAGTCTAGCCAGAAATCTCTGGAAAAAAAAACATGCTTTTCCAGTGAATCACTTCTAACCGGAAAGGTCATGGAGATTGACTGGTGAACTCCAGGAAGGCACATGTGCAGGGCTAGAGAAATGGATTTAGTGGGTGGTGAAAGAGAAACAGTGAGAGATGTGTCTCATTCTCTTCCCAGCGGCGGCGTGATGCTGGTGCATGACATGCGCAGGAATGAGAGCCGGGTCATTGACTTCCGTGAGACGGCTCCCTCCGGGATTCACCAGGACATGATGCTGCACGCTAATCAAATGGTAAAGGTTTATCTTCATCTGCTTTCATCTTGTCTGGAAGTGCGTCATATGACACTGTACGCAGATTAATAATGCAAGCACAGTTTCTGCAGTGATGTGTGTCTGTCTTTCTGTCTGTTAGTCAGGTCTGTTAGTGGCGGTTCCTGGCATGATCAGTGGACTACACCAAGCTCACCAGCTCTATGGGAGGTACAGATGAACGTCTGGTTCACACCTCAGCTTATTTTGACTAGGAACCTTGTAGAACCTGACAAATTTGTTATAATATGCACTGTTGCAACCATGTTGATGTTTAATTAGGAAAGCATTGACCAACCATATCACCTTCTATTGGATTGCATGATTTTTTCACACTGAGGTGCATGGGCTCAAATCAGTGAGTCCAGTGAAGTACAAAACCAGTGCTAACTGAAAGAAAACAAGCTGATAAAAAGTGTTTCACAACAATGAGAGTTTAACAAGGAACACCAAACTAGACAGGATTCCAACGCAGCACAAGTGTTAACGATGGCTGATCATCAGTGTTTTCTCACTCCTCTAGAATGGCCTGGAAAGACGTGGTCACTATGGCCGCAGATGTGGCAAGGAATGGATTCAATTTGACGCATGAGCTGGGTGAGCTGCTGGAAGAGCACGCACTGTACACTGGAAGACTGTACGTGTAATATCTGTGGTTTAACTGGCACGATCTCTCGCAGCTGACGCGCTGTCTGAAGTGAAGGAGCAGAATGTATCGGATGCGTTCAGAGACGTGTTCCTGCCGAACGGTCAGGCTCCCCCCGCGGGACTCTTCACCAAACGGCTGGATTTAGCTGCGGTTTTGGACAGGATTGCATCCAATGGAGTCTCAGAGTTCTACAGCGGGAACCTGACACAGGAAATGACATCAGTGGTGCGTCTCCTTCATTATATTAGTACTAGTGATATGCTATTATTTTTAAACCATTTTAGCTATTTAAGAGTTTAATAACAGATCATTCAGCATTTAACAGATAATATTATGTGTTTTTGTGGCCAGGTTCAAGCTAAAGGAGGTGTGTTGACAGAGGACGACTTCAAAAACTACACCACTGTCATAGAGAAGCCCCTGCAAAGCATTTATCAGGGTAAACACACGCTTTCAGCTTTCAACAGCACCTACAGATGTTTAAATACCGCAGTAGTTGAGATGTAGTCATCTGGTGACCTTCAAAGCCTCCAAAGTCCAGACAGTAGACCAATAGAAACCTTTCTTCTTTACCCTATATCAGTTTCATAATAGGGCGTATTTATCGAAAGCCAAATGGTTCAGAATTTGTGTGCTTTTCACTGCCGTATCAGTATATTATTATGATTTCTGAAGGATCACACATCAGAGTATGGGTTGATAAACACTGATGCTAGGAGCAGAATGAAATGTGCTGGTGAAGATCCACACAGCTCAGTGATGAGCGCTGACCTGTGTGATGCCGCTCAGCGCCCGCTCGCCGTTAGAGGAGCCCAGCGCCACGTATGTGCCACACAGACCGATGGACGGCCGCATCTAAATTTTGTTGACAGCGCTGATAAACTCTGGACCTGCCTTAAACCTCATTCACAAAGACATTTGACAATGTATATGATAAAGTCATTGAATACAACATTCCCACTCAACCTTTAAACCACCTATCAAGATCCAAGCAGTTGATAATTCATCCAATGGAGATAATGGAACAAACTCACCCCATTCAACTCCAAGTCAGCCTTTTCCATCAAGAGGCTATCTCCTTTAACTGACTCTCCAAGAAATGAAATCATCCTAGGCTTTCCTTGGCTATCAGTTCATGAACCAGTTATTTCCTGGCATCATGGTGAGTTAACCAGTTGGTCAATTTTTTGCTTAACCCATTGCATGCACTCTGATATTTCACCTCAGTGCCTGTCTACCAGTGTTGAAAACCCTGTCACCGAGCAAACCACTAAAGTCCCAGACTGTTACAACCACTTTGCTGAGCTATTTAGCAAGGGGAAGGCCACCTCACCGTCCCTAGGGTTGTGCTATCAATCTCCTTTCCAATACCATTCCACCAAAAAGTAAAGTGTACAAGCTAACCCGAAATGAAACACTAGCTATGGTAGAGTTTCATCGAAGACGCCTTAAACAATGGATTTATCCACCCTTCATCGTCTCCAGCCGCTGCATGTTTCGTCTTTGTAGAGAAAAAGGATGGTGGACTTCATCTTTGTATCGACTACAGAGGTTTGAATAAAGTAACAGTCAAGTTCGGCTACTCACACTCCCTCTGGTTCCTGCAGCCCTTAAACAACTCGCAGAGGCAAATATTTTTACTAAATTGGATTTAAGAAGTGCATACAACCTGATCCGGATGAGTGGAAGACAGCTTTTCTCTGAGAATGGGTGATCATCACTAATCTCCCCTTTGTGGTCGAAGTGCACATATCTGAGAGTGGCATTGGAGCTATACTCTCCCAGCGTCACCGACAACCTGCAAAATTATATTCTTTTCCACACGCTACCATTTTACAGTTACATACAGACCCGGAAGTAAGAACAGTAAAGCAGATACTCTGTCAAGACGTCTTGACTCGCTTGTCGTTCCTGTTACACCTGAAACTATACTACCACCAACCGTTATCATCGCACCAGTTACTTGGGACATCATGGAGGAAATTCAGCTCGCCCATCAGCAAGAACCACCATCAGCCGACTTCACCCCCCAAGCAAACGTTACATACATCAAGCACTTCGCCAGAGAGTCATGCAATGGGTTCATACAACTCTACGCTCAGACCTTCCAGGGATCTCGCGCACAATAAACCTGCTACAAACTTCTTTCTGGTAGACACCAATGAGTATTGGTGTTACTGCTTAAGTCAAGCCATTTGTGCCCAATCAAAGACCCCAAAGAACTGCCCTCTGGCCTGTCACAACCACATATCTATCGATTGACTTCCTCACTGACCTACCTCCCTCTGATGGATTCACTACCATTCTGGTAATCATCGACCGGTTCTCTAAATCATGCTGACTAACTCCCCCTTAAGGGTCTCCCTACAGCCATGGAAACAGCACAGGCTCTTTTCTACCATGTCTTCAGAATCAATGGCCTACCTGAGGACATCGGTTCACTTCACGAGTCTGGAAAGCTTTCTATAAGCAACTTGATATAAACGTAAGCCTCACCTCAGGTTACCACCTTCAGTCTAATGGACAAGTTGAATGACTCAACCAGGAGATTGGAAGATATTTGCACAGTTATTGTAGCTGGGAGCAACATCGGTGGACAGAATCCTTCCATGGGTCGATTATACTCAAAATTCAGCCACCTTGTTACAATACAATAACTTGCCATTTCACTTTGTTTCTCACCAAACCCTCAGTATACCGTCAGAATGCTTGGAATATACACCACGAGATGAATAGGATTATTTTACGACAGATATGCATCTGCTTAAAAAATAAATAAATAAATAAATAAATAAAGTCACCATTCGCTGCCATTAAATTGCCAAGTGCGAGCAGGATATTTTTAAGTAATAAGCCTTCAGGACAAAATTAAGATGAGTAGAGACTCAAGTTCACACAGTTCAAATAAATTACGATGAGTTAAATAAACTCAATAATTAGCAGACATTCGCGACTACAGTCAAGAGCAGACCAGTATCGAAGAGCACAGGAAATGAGCAGCGGTCATATTTAAAGCAGTTTAAATATTGTTTCAATTAATAATGAGTACTGACTGATCTTCACTTGGATTCTTTTCCCATCGAGGGGAAATAACTTAATAGGCTACTCTGTCATTTATAGTCGTATGGTACAATGTTTATTTTTGTGAAACGTTACGTCCAAAATAACTACAAAATGTAATTGTCTTTGAAAAATGATCAAATCCTTGAGCTTCTTTCTGGTGAAAAAAAGGAGCCTTTTTCAGATTTTTTCTACTTTCATTATTAGATTAAAAAATGAATGATCGAATCATACATGGATTATGGCGTTTTTTTTTTATTTTGTTTTTTTTTGATTGACTTGTTTTTTGTTTGCTTGTTTTGGTTTAGGTGTTTTGTTTAAGTGGTTTATTTTAATTTAAGTGGTTTAAGAATGCATTTCTCTGCTGTAAAATCACTTTAATGGTCTCTCGTGGCTTATTACTTTAAGGAAACATCATTAGATAAATGTAGACTAGACTGCTGTCTGGGTTAATGTGACAATTAGGACTTTCCTGTTGCCTGTTAAAATCATTTCCTCAAGCCTTTAATGCCTTGGGTTTTCATTAAGTTCAACACGTCCTGTAGTCTTGAGCACCTCAGCGATGTTTTAATGGCCAGGTTGAGCAGTGCTTTGCCTTGCGTGTCTCTGACAGGCTACCAGGTGTTTGTTCCCCCTCCGCCCCACGCTGGAGCCGCCCTGCTGTCCGCTCTCAACATCCTGGAGGGGTTTAACATCACAAGCCAGGTGTCTAGGAGCAGCATTTACCACTGGATAGCTGAGGTAGCTGCAAGCATCACGACTCACTTCACATTTCTGTTGATTTATGGCTTTAAATAAAGTGCACCAGTGACGTATGTTGTGCAATAATACGATTTCTTATTCTTCTTGGTCTTTGTATCATGTATTTTGTGCTTTTTACAGAGTATCATGCCTTTAGTAGATGCCTTTAACTCTGTTCTTTAACTCTGATTAAGTCATTTTAGACTTGCATCTTTTTATTCTGTTCAAGGGAAAAAAGCTTTTTACGTAGCAACCATGCAGAAGAAATAATGTTGCACACAAGACATGCAAAAATTAGTTTGGAAAGCCATTTAATTGATTAAATTCTAGTAAATACGAAATAATTGCAATGCTCGGGCAAACCACTATTTATTTATTTAACTAGGAAGGTCCTGTTGAGATACAATATCTCTTCTAACAGGGAGTCCTGGTCAAGATATGCAGCAAAGGACAAAGTTACAAAGATATACACATCACCACACAATGAACAATCGCAAAACGCAATTTTCTAAAAACAATACAAATCCTAGTCAGTTATTAAAACATATGCACTGTTCTATATAAACAGACTTTAAAATATTTTTAGACATAAGAGATGGTACAAATGTAATGTAGTGAACAGCTTAAGACATTTGTGGATTAATGCGTATTGGAGACATGAACCGTTTAAAACGATTCGATTCGAATGATTCGTTCGCGAACCGGATATCCAGACTGTTTTGTTTTGAACTCTCACACAACAGACACGGAAGAGAAGACAATGCTGAATAAAGTCGTAGTTTTTGCTATTTTTAGACCAAAATGTATTTTCGATGCTTCAAAATATTCTAAATGACCCTCTGATGTCACATGGACTACTTTGATGATGTTTTTATGTATTATCAATGTAGTATCAATGAATCAGTCCCACACAATTCACAGGTCAGAGTTCACCGAACTTGAACTTTAAATTTCACATGAGCTTGCGTTTCCTGTCTCCTGCTTTTGCATGTGTATAAATGGAAGTCAGTGGAAAGAAAAGAATAGTGAAAAGTAGTTTTTTTATATGTCCATATGGTTTTAATTCATTTCAGTTATATTTTTTTTAATACATCGTTAAACTAAATGAAAATGAGAAATGTTGCATTGGGGATTAGCTGAGCGTTTCTGCTCGTGCACTGTTGTCAAAGTATTCCTGTGTTTAATCTCCTCCACATGTAGTCTCTGAAGATGGCTTTGTCTCAGGCCAGTGGACTGGGAGACCCCATGTACGATTCATCGGTTTCTGAGCTGGTGACGCAGATGCTCAGGTGATTATTGAATCAAAGCTGAAATAGACAACATGTTTGTTTCAGCAGCAGTGTTTCAACAGTGTCTTCTGTCCCGTCTCTGACAGTAAAGAGCAGGCTGCTGTGCTCCGGCAGAAGATCAGTGATTCTCAGGCGTTAGCGGCCGAGCTCTACACGCCGTCATACGAGCTGCAGGAGGGCGCTGTGGCCAGCCAGCTCATGATCATGGGCACCGATGACTTGATCGTGTCTGTTATGAGGTGTGTTAGTTAGGACAGTGATGGAGTGCTTGTGAGCAAATCCAGTACCAGGGATCTCCCGTCCCGCTCCTGGATGGCCACTGTAATCTGCATAATGAGTGAATGAATGTTTCCTCTGTTCCTAGCTCTCTAAACCGGCCGTTTGGAAGCCGCATTGTGACGCCCTCTGGGATTCTCCTGAACAGTCAGATGCTGGACTTCTCTTGGCCCAACAAAACCCACAGCTCTGCAGCTCTCAATCAGGTGAAAAAACAGGCTTCCTCAGTAAATATAACCGTTCTTGTGCTTAGTTTATCATCAGTAACTGTACCCAAATACTTGTATGAAATGACCTTCTCAACTTCTTTACCTGCTATAACTTCTTTTAAATGAATTTTTCAACTTTGAAACTTTTGAATGGGGTCATTTTTATGAATTCAACTATTATTTTTTCATTTTTCATTTTAGTAAAATAATTAACATTTTGCAGATTCTGCAACGTGTACGTAAACTTTTGACTTTAACTATATTTTTAGGAAATACCTGCATGTAATTACATTTATAGCTACACCATTGACCCATCCCTTTAAGTTTAACCCACCCTTAAACCTACACATACCACCTAACCTGTCCCAAACCTCACCTGTATCCCACCACAAGAGCAGCAAAATTGTTCTGCAGTACAGTATGAACACAATAACTACATAGTAATTATTTTTTATGCAAGTAGATAGTAGTTACAGCCACCTAATTTAAATTCAGACCAAAAAAAGAGCACAGATTGCTGGTCACTTCACAGTAAAGCTGGGCGATATGACGATATTACCATATGTCGACGATGTCTCGTAAGTATGGCGATGTCGATTAGCACTAGCCGTTTTGGATACAGGTTGCAGGTTTGCTTCCAGTGGCTTTGCTGGAAACTTCTAGGCAAGGGTATTGAACTACACTCTGCAGGACACTGGCCCTCCGGGAGCAGGACTGGACACTCCTGTGTTAGTGTCTCACTGTATACTCGACGGAAATGTAACACCCCTTTCCATAATCATGAGCTTCATCTTTCATAATAAATGTAAAGACAGTTAAAGCTGCAGTAGGTAACTTTTGTAAAAATGTATTTTTTACATATTTGTTAAACCTGTCATTATGTCCTGACAGTAGAATATGAGACAGATAATCTGTGGAAAAATCAAGCTCCTCTGGCTCCTCCCAGTGTCCTATTGCCATTTGCAGAAATACATCGCTCCCGGTAAAAAACAACCAATCAGAGCTGCGGTCCGTAACTTTGTTTGTGTTCAAAATGTAGAAAAATGTATATAATAAGCGAGTACACCATTAATCCGTTTTCCAAACCGTGTTTTTAGCTTGTCCTGAATCACTAGGGTGCACCTATAATAAGTGTTTATTTTCAGACTATTTTAGATTGCTTCGGGGGTACCGCGGCGGAGTAACCCAGTACCTTTGTGATTCTTCATAGACATAAACAGAGAGAAGTAGTTCCGGCTACAATGTTCTTCCGCAAGACGCAAGAAGTTCTGTTTATTAACCGCTAGAACGTCAAAAGTTCCCTACCGCAGCTTTAATAATGTTCTTAGTTCTACCATCAGTTAAAGCCTGAAAGGAGAACAGAGCGGTGTGACAGACACGGTGATGAAGCTCGTATGTGTCTGCAGTACACAAGCCACGGACAGTTAAATCATCTGACTCCACTGTGTGACACTATCTCTCTCACTCTCTCTCTCTCACTCTCTCACACACACACAAACACACACACGCGCGCACGCACACACAGACACGCACACACACAACGTACAAAACTGCGCATTTGAACAGTCAATAGCAAATACTTAAACTAATAACAAAACATACTTACAGTAGCTGATTCAGACGCACCAGATTGTCGTAGCAGAGTCAGAATTATCTCCTTTCCTAGGTACACGAAACGGTCGTCCATAAAATGCATTGCTGCTCTGTTGTAGGTAATCCTAAAGATTCCTGAATGCATCTACTTTCGGAAAACCAAATAAAGAGCTTTTTCTTTCTCCTAGATACACACTCATTTCCCTGACATGACTGCTTCAACACTGTGTTACTGAAACCACGCCTTCTTTCTTTGCGTGAACATTTGAGCGGCGTTACGCAAATCTTCCCACATAGTGATGTAGAGATGTGGGGGCGTGTTTAAACGAGGTGTTTTAGGGGGCTTGGCAGAGTCTTAACTTTAATAAAGAATATCTCTTTGGATTTGAGACTTTAGTCTTTGTAACTTTACAGATCCTCTTCATCCACCAAGAGCTTGTAACACTCCTAAGAGAAAGGAAACATTGAAATCGTATCATATGACCTCTTTAAGTGATGTGTGTGAGGATTGTAAGATGTTGTGTGTTCTCCTCAGCGTAACAGCATTGAGCCGGGCAAGAGGCCAGCCTCGTTCCTGACGCCGATCGCGGTGCGGCCGTCCATCGGTCTGTGTGGCACATACGTGGCGCTGGGCTCCTCTAACGGCGAGCGGGCACTGAGCGGCATCACACAGGTCAGCGCTCATCACTGAGCTGTGTGGATCTTCACCAGCACATTTCATTCTGCTCCTAGCATCAGTGTTTATCACCCCATACTCCGATGTGTTTTGCAGGTTTTGATCAATGTTTTGTCAGCACGTAATAACATGAGTGAGAGCGTTTCCTATGGCAGACTGCATCCCGTCATCCAGAACAACACCCTGCTGGTGGACTGTAAGCTCTCCATCATTTCTCTAATATAGTGTAGAGTCTACACTCATTTTTATTTTAACAATGCCCAAATGTGTATTGACTTATGTATCTGAAAGAAGTCTCTTCTGCTCACCAAGGCTGCATTTATTTGGTCATAAATACAGTAAAAACTGTAAAATTGTGAAATATTTTTAAAATATAATGTAACTATAATGTGTGATTGTTGATTGCAGACGTGTGATTTCAGACTGCAGACGTGTGATTTTAGACTGCAGACGTGTGATTGTTGACTGCAGACGTGTGATTTTAGACTGCAGACGTGTGATTTTATACTGTATATGTGTGATTGTTGACTGCAGACATGTGATTTCAGACTGCAGACATGTGTTTTTGACTGCAGGCGTATGATTTTTAGACTGCAGACGTGTGATTTTAACTGTATATGTGTGATTGTTGACTGCAGACGTGTGTTTTTGACTGCAGGCATGTGATTTTTAGACTGCAGATGTGTGATTTTGACTGCAGACATGTGTTTTTGACTGCAGGCGTATGATTTTTAGACTGCAGACGTGTGATTTTAACTGTATATGTGTGATTGTTGACTGCAGACGTGTGTTTTTGACTGCAGGCGTGTGTTTTTGACTGCAGGCGTGTGATTTTTAGACTGCAGACGTGTGATTTTAACTGTAGACGTGTGATTTTTGACTGTAGATGTGTGATTGTTGACTGCAGAAGTGTGATTTTAACTGTAGACGTGTGATTTTGACTGCAGATATGTGATTTTAGCACACACGTGATTTTGACTGCATACGTGTGAATTTAACTGTAGACATGTGATTTTTGACTGCATACGTATTATTGTTGACTGCAGACATGTGATTGTTGACTGTAGACGTGTGATTGTTGACTGCAGACGTGTGATTTTAACTGTAGACATGTCATTGTTGACTGCAGACGTATTATTGTTGACTGCAGACATGTGATTGTTGACTGTAGATGTGTGATTGTTGACTGCATACGTGTGATTTTAACTGTAGACATGTCATTGTTGACTGCAGACGTATTATTGTTGACTGCAGACATGTGATTGTTGACTGTAGATGTGTGATTGTTGACTGCAGACGTGTGATTTTAACTGTAGACATGTCATTGTTGACTGCAGACGTATTATTGTTGACTGCAGACATGTGATTGTTGACTGTAGACGTGTGATTGTTGACTGCAGACGTGTGATTTTAACTGTAGACATGTCATTGTTGACTGCAGACGTATTATTGTTGACTGCAGACATGTGATTGTTGACTGTAGATGTGTGATTGTTGACTGCAGACATGTGATTTTAACTGTAGACATGTCATTGTTGACTGCAGACGTATTATTGTTGACTGCAGATGTGTGATTGTTGACTGTAGACGTGTGATTGTTGACTGTAGAAGTGTGATTTTAACTGTAGACGTGTGATTTTGACTGCAGATATGTGATTTTAGCACACATGTGATTTTGACTGCATACGTGTGAATTTAACTGTAGACATGTGATTTTTGACTGCATACGTATTATTGTTGACTGCAGACATGTGATTGTTGACTGTAGACGTGTGATTGTTGACTGCAGACGTGTGATTTTAACTGTAGACATGTCATTGTTGACTGCAGACGTATTATTGTTGACTGCAGACATGTGATTGTTGACTGTAGATGTGTGATTGTTGACTGCAGACGTGTGATTTTAACTGTAGACATGTCATTGTTGACTGCAGACGTATTATTGTTGACTGCAGATGTGTGATTGTTGACTGTAGACGTGTGATTGTTGACTGTAGAAGTGTGATTTTAACTGTAGACGTGTGATTTTGACTGCAGATATGTGATTTTAGCACACATGTGATTTTGACTGCATACGTGTGAATTTAACTGTAGACATGTGATTTTTGACTGCATACGTATTATTGTTGACTGCAGACATGTGATTGTTGACTGTAGACGTGTGATTGTTGACTGCAGACGTGTGATTTTAACTGTAGACATGTCATTGTTGACTGCAGACGTATTATTGTTGACTGCAGACATGTGATTGTTGACTGTAGATGTGTGATTGTTGACTGCAGACGTGTGATTTTAACTGTAGACATGTCATTGTTGACTGCAGACGTATTATTGTTGACTGCAGATGTGTGATTGTTGACTGTAGACGTGTGATTGTTGACTGTAGACGTGTGATTGTTGACTGTAGACGTGTGATTGTTGACTGTAGACGTGAAATTGTTGACTGCAGACGTGTGATTGTTGACTGCAGGCGTATGATTTTAACTGTATATGTGTGATTGTTGACTGCAGACGTGTGATTGTTGACTGTAGATGTGTGATTGTTGACTTCAGATGTTGATTGCAGATGTGTGATTTTGACTGTAGATGTGTGATTGTTGACTGCAGACGTGTGATTGTTGACTTCAGATGTTGATTGCAGATGTGTGATTTTGACTGTAGATGTGTGATTGTTGACTTCAGATGTTGATTGCAGATGTGTGATTTTGACTGTAGATGTGTGATTGTTGACTGCAGGCGTGTGATTTTAGTTGTAGATGTGTGATTTTTTACTGCAGATGTGTGATTGTTGACTGCAGATGTGTGATTGTTGACTTCAGATGTTGACTGCAGATGTGTGATTGTTGACTGCAGACGTGTGATTGTTGACTGTAGACGTGTGATTGTTGACTGTAGACGTGTGATTGTTGACTGCAGACCTGTGATTGTTGACTTCAGATGTTGATTGCAGATGTGTGATTTTGACTGTAGATGTGTGATTGTTGACTTCAGATGTTGATTGCAGATGTGTGATTTTGACTGTAGATGTGTGATTGTTGACTGCAGACGTGTGATTGTTGACTTCAGATGTTGATTGCAGATGTGTGATTTTGACTGTAGATGTGTGATTGTTGACTGCAGGCGTGTGATTTTAGTTGTAGATGTGTGATTTTTTACTGCAGATGTGTGATTGTTGACTGCAGATGTGTGATTGTTGACTTCAGATGTTGACTGCAGATGTGTGATTGTTGACTGCAGACGTGTGATTGTTGACTGTAGACGTGTGATTGTTGACTGCAGACCTGTGATTGTTGACTTCAGATGTTGATTGCAGATGTGTGATTGTTGACTGCAGACGTGTGATTGTTGACTGTAGACGTGTGATTGTTGACTGCAGACCTGTGATTGTTGACTTCAGATGTTGATTGCAGATGTGTGATTGTTGACTGCAGACGTGTGATTGTTGACTGTAGACGTGTGATTGTTGACTGCAGACCTGTGATTGTTGACTTCAGATGTTGATTGCAGATGTGTGATTGTTGACTGCAGATGTTGATTGCAGATGTGTGATTTTGACTGTAGATGTGTGATTGTTGACTGCAGACGTGTGATTGTTGACTGCAGACCTGTGATTGTTGACTTCAGATGTTGATTGCAGATGTGTGATTGTTGACTGCAGACGTGTGATTGTTGACTGTAGACGTGTGATTGTTGACTGCAGACCTGTGATTGTTGACTTCAGATGTTGATTGCAGATGTGTGATTGTTGACTGCAGATGTTGATTGCAGATGTGTGATTTTTTACTGCAGATGTGTTATTGTTGACTGCAGATGTGTGATTGTTGACTTCAGATGTTGACTGCAGACGTGTGATTGTTGACTGTAGACGTGTGATTGTTGACTGCAGACCTGTGATTGTTGACTTCAGATGTTGATTGCAGATGTGTGATTGTTGACTGCAGATGTTGATTGCAGATGTGTGATTTTGACTGTAGATGTGTGATTGTTGACTGCAGACGTGTGATTTTAGCTGTAGATGTGTGATTTTTTACTGCAGATGTGTTATTGTTGACTGCAGATGTGTGATTGTTGACTTCAGATGTTGACTGCAGATGTGTGATTGTTGACTGCAGACGTGTGATTGTTGACTGCAGACGTGTGATTTTAGTTGTAGATGTGTGATTGTTGACTGTAGACGTGTGATTGTTGACTGCAGACGTGTGATTGTTGACTGCAGACGTGTGATTGTTGACTTCAGATGTTGATTGCAGATGTGTGATTTTGACTGTAGATGTGTGATTGTTGACTGCAGACATGTGATTGTTGACTGCAGACGTGTGATTTTAGTTGTAGATGTGTGATTTTTTACTGCAGATGTGTGATTGTTGACTTCATATGTTGACTGCAGATGTGCGATTGTTGACTTCAGACGTGTGATTGTTGACTGCAGACGTGTGATTTTAGTTGTAGATGTGTGATTGTTGACTGCAGACGTGTGATTTTAGTTGTAGATGTGTGATTTTTTACTGCAGATGTGTGATTGTTGACTGCAGATGTGTGATTGTTGACTTCAGATGTTGACTGCAGATGTGCGATTGTTGACTTCAGACGTGTGATTGTTGACTGCAGACGTGTGATTTTAGTTGTAGATGTGTGATTGTTGACTGCAGACGTGTGATTTTAGTTGTAGATGTGTGATTGTTGACTGTAGATGTGTGATTTTGAGGGTGGAGTTCCATTTTAATTCTCTTGTTCTCTGTCCAGCTAAATTTGCTGAGGCGGATGTGAAGTCTCTGATGGAGAAGGGTCATGATGTGCGTAAGGTGGACATCATCTCACTGGTAGAAGGGACCCGGAGGACCAATGACCTGATCATCGGTGTGAAGGACCCGCGCAGCACTGACGCCTTGGCTCTCTCCATGTCCATGCCCTAGATTCTCTCACACACACACACACTCTCTGTGCTACTGTTTTATTTGTGCACTAAATGATTATGAGGTTCCAAGGATAGAGCTGATAACTAAAATAGATGGACAATGTCCAGTAGATGGAAATGAGCTGGTCCCTGCTACCCCACCAAAAAAAACAGCAACACACACACACACAATGATGGCAAATTGTAAAAGACCGCTCAAAGGTTGTAATGCTAAATTTCTCCAAATCTGTTTTGATGAAGAAAAAAACATTTTCTACTTCTTGGATGATCAGAAGGGTCAGTGTGTTTTCAGGAGAGGTTTAATTTTGGGTAAACTGGTTCAAGTCAAGTCTGCTTTATTAACTGCTTAAATACAGTATGTGTCAAAACATTTGGACATACTTACTCTTTATTTATTACTACTCTTTATTAATTACTGATATTTTCCACATTGTGGAATTACAGTAAACCATTTAAAACTGTGAAATGACACAAAAGAAAGTGTGCAAAATACGTAGTGACCAGAAAATTTTAAACAAATCAACATATTTAGCTTATTCAGTCATCAGCCTTCATCTAGAGTCCAGCTGAGCACACTTCTTAAAAAAAAAAAACTCATGTGGAGCATCAAACAAACAGCATTGAAGGTGTTTTGTGTGTGCTGGACGTCTGCTGGCTGCTTTTCCTTCACTCATAAGATCATAAGGAACAAATTCAGTCACGCGTATCCTCATTTTTAACTAGTTCTGTCAGGGTTGTGTAGGATTATGCCTTGTGCGAATTAGAGGTAGATAAAGGCAAATTAAAGTATTTTTAATATCTTGAAGTTTTCATGAAGAAGTGTCCTCACAAATGTGAGGAAATGTTACTTGAAGTGAATGTTACATGAGTAAATGCTCCCATTTACGAATGAATGAACGATTATATAATGATTAAAGAGGTTTGGGTGGTAACAAAATGCTCTTATTTTAATAGCTGATCAAAAAATCCTGGAATCATTAAGGAGATGGTCTAAAATTAATAATTGTTTGAGAGAACGGCTGTTGTAAAATAGTAATATGCTTTCAGATGCAGTTTAATATATGCCATGATTATTTCCTTTTACAGTTTTATGTTGAATTGTAGATGTCAGTTTGTTGATGTAGGCCTATTTAATTGTAATACATTTTCTCTTGGGTGTGGAAACGGTAAAATAAGTTAAAGTTTCCACACATATGTCTGAGAGACGATCAGTTGATTATTTAAAAGTGAAGTGAGCTTCCTGTTCGTGGGCACATTTGGTTATTTTCTGCCTTAATTGAATATTATTGCACTATAACAGCACTACTGTTGTGTTTAGTAGCTTAACAATGACAGTGATCACGATGGAGAATAAATATGTACATGTAGTGAAGTTTCCTTGCATTATTTCCAAACTCATTCATTTCAGCATGCAGCAGCACTTGATACCTATTCATTGTTTTGTAATGAACCCGTGCCCATGCATTGCGTGTGCTTAAACTGAAAGGATTAAAGATATTTCATATGAGTGAAAGTTTTGAATAAAATTTAATACAATTATTTATAATAAGAGTCAAACGCTCAAACGTAAGCTTAATAATGATAATAATAAAACGTCACAGTCTCACAAAAGTGAATACATTTGAAAAAAAAAAAAAACACTACAATACCCGAATATATGCATTGCATTACAATTTCAGAAAAAAAGTATTAAGCCGATTAAGCATACAGTAAAACTAGTGATAACTAATCTGCATTAAGAAATTTGAAATGAATAAACTAAAGTGAAGAATCAATATATTTATGTATAAACCACAAAATAAAATTCCTAAATTAATCTTCTTTCATATTCAGTGTCTTGGTCATTACTCTCTATATAAAAAAAATATATACATATTTCAAGGATCCTAAACAAGTGAAGCGGAGCAGTGCTGCTTTGAAACGCTTTCACTTCCGGTCACTGCGCCCCGCCCCTTTAGTCACTACTGTTTTGTGCTACTAGCGATCTTTCTGGCACGATGATATTTCTGTGATCATAACCTTACACTTTATCATAACACAACAGTCTGTGATCATCATAACCCTCTCTCGCGGGCGCGCGGTCCCGGGCGGCGGGAGTACGCGCACAGCGTTGAACTGACGTGCTCAGCCGCCTCGTGAACGCGCCTTTAGCGTCTGCTAGCAGAGACCTGTTTACTGCAGAAACCCGCTCCTGATGGACTGACAACGGTGAGATCTTACCTCCTCCTCACCTTAGAGAAACATTACCATGAAGTTAACACGTAAACGCGTGCGCTGCAGGGAAGCATGAGGCTGATATCAGCGAGGCAGTGAGCAGTGATGCTGACTGTGTTTGTAGAGCTAATACATCAGTTAACGTTCGCCTGAGAGAAGGAAACTCCTTGTGATTATTCACTTATTCACTGCAGTGTTATTGTTAGGACTGCGTGTACCACACATGAGCTAAAGTCTTCTTAATGTTGTTTTGTTTGTCTTTAAATGAAATGAGGCGGTTTGTCTTTGTTTTGATATTGATATTGCTAATGCTAATGCTAGAGAAATAAACCCATGTGAAGCTCTTCAGTCAAGTCATCGATAATCGCAAGAGTAATAATATATTATTAGAGGTTATGTATTGGATGTTTCCAGGTTAGTTTGCAGTAAAACTCTTTTCTGTGTTTCTAAAGGCACCTGATGGCAGTATTTGACATCTCATTATCACGATTTCACTCGTTTAATCATCATCATCATCATCATCATCATCGTTGTTGTTGTTGTTGTTGTTCTTTCAGTTGATTATATCTGTTTGATAAAGAAACGTTGAGTAGTTTTGGGTTCATAACAAAGAAATATATTTTTTTTAAATACCATGGACTTTATCAACGAGTCATGGTTTTACCCGCTCTATACTGATACAGTACCTTTTTATAAAGCTTTAAACTACATTACAGCTTTTCTCAGAAAGTAACGTTACCTCATGTTCAGTCAGTGTTTCCTTTTGTATTTAATTATTGTGTGTTATTAAATACTGTATGAAGTATGTTTGGGGTCAGTGAAGTGAAAAACTATTAATAATGCAGTTCATATATGCACATTTGAATCTTCCATGATAAGCATGTTTTTTTTTTTTAATATAAACTTTTTAATTATGCAAAAATGTTAGGGGAATGCAACTTTATTGTGATAAAAAAATAATTAAGGTATTGGTTAAAAACAAAACAAAAAAAACTCATTTAAATGATTAAACCTGGGAGCCTTGCGTAATCATTTATTATTATTTGGAAACTGCTTATTAATCTTTGAAACATCTTTGTCCAGCAAATATAAAAACATGCAGCAAGAGCCTAACAGGAAATGATGTCATACAGTAGTGGTGCTCCTGTTGGACATTTAAAAAATATATGTATCCCACTTAAATGTTTGATCATGAAGTGCATTTTTATTTTTACACACCGTGTTATCTTACACACAGCACAACACAGTTGCTCAAACAAGTGGCAAAAGATGTAAACTACATCACCATGGACAGAAACAGTCAGCTCTACTGCCTTTTCTTTAGCATTTAAAACTTTATTACAAGCAGTCCTGTGGTTATAAAGAACTTTGTTTCCCTACCTCCATGAGTGGCATCTATCAATGCCTTTTTATCTAAAAGTGCTATTGTGCTTCAAATCATTTGTGGTGTGTAATTACTACATTTTCGTTATCATAATTACCGCAAACAAGTCGCTGTCACTTTAATTCAGCGCGTGCAGCGGAAACGACCGCGACTGTGTGCAGTGCGAGCACTTTAAAATCCATTAAAGCTGCAGTACGTAAGTTTTGCCTCTTTGACGCCGTCTCTGTTGAAAACCTGCAGTTGCAGCTGTTTGCTGAATTATCTGTCTTGTGTGGTTCGTGCTCTGGCACGGCTCCAGCGCGCGCACCACTGTGAATCCTATGCTTAATAATCACAGATTCTAGCCTACGTCTTGGAATATATGATCCAAATAAGATTGTTCACCATATATTGTCATCTGAACAAGTAAGAACAAGTCTGCCACGTTTGTTCTGACCAACTGAGGAAAAAACTTATAGTGATTTAATCTATAGATTGTATCACATCAAACATTGCAAATTATTATCGTTGTTATACTTTATTCTCAAATTAGTAATGTTATCAACATCATGATTGTGTGACTATGAGTATATTGTGTATTACATTACATTTATTTGTTTAGCAGACAGGTTTATCCAAAGCGACTTACAGATGAGGACAGTGGAAGCAATCAAAAACAACAAAGAAAAGAGCAATGATATGTAAGCGCTATAACAAGTCTCAGTTAGCTTAAACGCCTTACACGTAGCAAGGGCTTTTAAATAATATAATAAGAATAGAATATTGTTAGCGTTACATGTAGATTTAAATTTCTGTACAGTCTAATCTCTAATTGTCATACAATTCAAATTTCGTTTTAAGAAATTCTTTTAACCCAAAAAGCTAATTATTCTTCCTTCGAACTGGTTGTCTTTAAAATACAAATCTTGTGTAAACCCAGGCTATCTGTAATCAGAAGCACATATAAAACTGGAATATAATTTAATTTAATTCACAAGCGTTTCATAAAAGACAGTAACAGGTGCAAAATCTGCTTTTTATATGCAGAAAATGTATATATTGCACTTGAATTAAATGTAGCATTATTTTTCTAGCATATGAAACCGATGAACTTCAGCGATTGTGTGATTTAGTAGCAAATTGAAGAAAAGTTTGTGACTTGTTACTTCATACACACAAAAAGTGTAAACTTCTGACACAATCAGATTTCTTGACGATTTGATATTTTATAATAGCAGTGGCATAACTTTGCTTTGAAAAGTGGTGGGGACACCGTGCAACTCGTTTTGTTAGTTTTGTTGTTTAATAACCTAATTTACTAGAGGACAGAGTTGGAAAAATGTAATTTTCACTACAGCTAACCAATCACAGCACAGACTGGCGCAACTAACCAATCACAGTGCATTTCGTATTTCAGAAGGGGGGCGTTCATTTGATACAAGAATTATTCGAGCCGTTTATGCCAGACTGGGGAGAGAGGTGTTGTAATAATGTAAAATACCTGAAAAATATATGTTTTTCGAACAACTTAGTATGAGAGTCTGTTCTAGTATACCCCCAAAACAAAATCAAGACCTTGGAAAAGAGCATAATAGGACCCCTTTAATGAATAATTAAAATATCTTCTTTACCCCCAACACGTTCAGAATCACTTTGCCGGTGCTTTGAGGCAATTGCTTTATGCGCGATCATGAGCGCCAAATGCTTATATATTACAGTATGGTTGATATTTCGTTTAATATAACGTGCAACTAGCTGAGTAGAAAAATCTTTAGTAGAGGGCGGGCCTATTTAGCACAAGGAAGCACTCCATTTTTTAAATAAAATGCTATTAAGACTAGGGATGCAACGGTTGACCGGCCATAAATCGGAACCGGCCGGTTTTTGCTTAAAATACGTTTATGTTAAATCATTTGTGGTGTAATTACTACATTTCGTTCTCATAATTACTGCAAACAAGTTGCTGTCACTTTAATTCAGCGCGTGCAGCGGAAACGAGAGTGTGTATAAATGATTATATAAGTATGACAGTTTATAGTTCATTAATTTAGGGAAATAAACAAGTATCTCAGCCCTCAGGGGACTATTTGGCCAACCGGTTTAATCCTGCTTGAAAAGCAAAATGTTATTGATAGTGTAAAAACATCAAAGTTGAAGCACATGCTGATTGATGGACTAGCATTACTCAACATTACTTACTACCTTCATTCAGTGTAGGTAAAATAGTAAAAAATATAATCATAGTTCATTTAAATGGAACCAGAATCAGAACCTGAAAATTTGTATACTGTAATATATGTTAGATTTTGATATTGCCTACTTTTAAATTAAGTTGACAGTAGGTAATAAACAGCACTGAGCATTGAGTAGTTGAAAGTGACGTGACATACAGCCAAGTATAGTGCCCCATACTCAGAATTTGTGCTCTGCGTTTAACCCATCCAAAGTGCACACACACAGCAGTGAACACACACACACACACACACACACACACCCCCCCGGAGCAGTGGGCATCATTCATGCTGCGGCGCCCGAGGAACAGTTGGGGGTTCAGTGCCTTGCTCAAGAGCACCTCAGTCATGGTATTGCCGGCCCAAAACTCAAACCCACGACCCTAGAGTCAAACTCTCTAACCACTAGGCCACGACTTCCCCAAAAAGTGTGCATTTTTCAATTTTTTATAGTTGTTTAATGATTTTAATGGAACCGGAGCCATTCCCAAACCTAATGAAGAACAATTTGTTGATCTTTTTTCCCTTAAATACATATCTTCCGCAAGATATTTTTCAATTACTTTCAAAAAGTGGTGGGGACATGTCCCACCCGCAAATTACGCCTATCTATAATAGTGATTTTATAATAAAAAAAAAATAGAAATTAACTAATCAGCTAATAAGTGCTCCTCTGCTGCTGTCTACTGGTTATCATTGTGATTTTAATGTATTTTTTTTATGTTACACAAGTGTTTGTTTACCACAAAGTATATTTTGTTCATCCCATTAAAAATAACATACAGTAACAGTGTCACAAAATCAACTTTGGCATTGCAGTTACATCAAATCGTGATATGGGCTAATATCTGTAAATATTAAGCCGGTATGAATCCTGCATGTTCTGCGTGTCTGTGTTAATGAATGGAGCAGAAGTGCGTCTTTGTTTATTACAGACACTGAAGCGCGCGTGACGCTCCGGTGATTTCAGCGTCTGTGAACACATGAACAACATCTCCAGAACTGCACCGAGAGTCACTTCATGAGCATCTGACCATTTGATTTGAGTAAAACTAGTGTCACATCACATACACAGAACTGTAATGGTAAACCCATCGAAATAAAAGTATTTGGCAGAAATCTATTACTATTGTTCATCAGAATGTACACAGCCCACTACTACTACTATTAAAATGAAACGAACTTTTACTTTTTTAATGAATAGTCACACAACATTTCTTCCATGTTTTATTTTGAATAGTAAATCCCCTTTGTTTACCAAAAAATTAAGTTTGCTTAATTTTAAATAATTAAAAGATAAATTAAATGAATGTTTTATGCCTTCATTTGATAACCAGAAAAACGTAAATACACAATTTCTGAAGGGAAAAAACATTTCACATAAGGCTATTTTAAGATTTTTTTAAACTAATTAAGTTGTTTTTATGCATTTAAATAATTACACATGCAGAACACTGTGTGCAACGAGAATCTACACATCGCCATCATTTACCATGGATTTACTGTAGTAACACTCACTGCACCAAGACATTGTGGCAGAAATTTGGGATATTCACACTGAATTTAAATACATAATGATATAGTACCTATTTGTGATTTAAACTGTAGTATGTGTGCATTTATACTCAATGTTTTTAGACTACTGTTTTTCATTCAAACAGGCTGCCTAAAAACACAGTTATATTTTTACCATGGTATTGAGGTGCTATATGTGTGGTTTTAACTGTGTTTATAATGATTTAAATGTATGCTGCAATGGGAAACCAATGCTAAATAAAAAAAAAAAAATTATATATATATATATATATATATATTTAAAAAAACCTTGGTCAAAATAAATTGAACCATAGGTTGCTACAATATTTACAGATGTTATTGATTTTGATAATGAACAAAAATGTACCTCTGCATCCTAACTCAACCTACTATCAAATGTGCATTTCTAAGAGACAAAAAAGTGATATTACTATTAATATTATAAGGCAACCCAAATCTGTTGATTTGAAACAATGTCACTCGTTAGAACATGCAGAAACTAAGATATACATTTTTCTATTTGCATATTTATTTTAAGTAAAATTAATGGTCTGGTTTCTACAACTTTCATCTTGATGCAAAAATCTGGCTTTGAACTTGAAAGAAATAAAAATGTGATATTTATCGTGAAAAGTATCGATATTGACTAATATGAAAACTATTATCCTAATGTTTTTGTCCATATCAGCCGGCCCAGATGACTGATGTTGTTGTTCCTCTTTAAGCAGTGTCACCGTCTCCAGAGGCTACGCAGCTCTTTTGGTGAAGGGCCATGGCGCATCAGCTGTCCCTGGATGCTCAATCCCCTCGAGCCGTCCCGCTCACGGATCACGACTCCGGCGTGGAAGATGAAGACGATGGCTCCCACAGCCCTACCACAACCTCCACCATCTTTGTTGCCTTCAAAGGGAACATGAATGACGAGGACTTTCAGGAGAAGCTGGATACCATCTTACACGGGATGCCTGATATGCTCTTACTAGGTCGAGATTTGGCTTCAAACTATGATTAATACTTGTATGCAAAGAAAATAGTTCATTACTGCTGGAAAATTGGATTTATGCAAAGATTCATTGAAGTTTAGACTTATATGTAAAATTAAATGTTTAATTAATAAATATAGAGTCATACTCTCATTCCTCCATGTTTAGTATATGGACTAGTAGTCCATTTTTTTGCATTGTTGCATTTTAAACCTAACAGAAATAAACCTAGCCCTAAAGTCAAATTTTATTTCATTGATATTTTTGGTGTCTTTAATGTTATGTTTCTATGTCAGTTGACTTATATTGCTCCTGTACTCCGCTCCGTGTCTAATAAAGGTACTCAGAGGCTCGAACCCGAGCGCGTGGAGCCGTGGAACAGCGTGCGTGTCACTTTCAACATCCCCCGAGAGGCAGCCGAGCGCCTGCGCCTCCTGGCTCAAAACAACCAGCAGCAGCTGCGGGATCTGGGCATCCTCTCTGTGCAGATTGAAGGTACGGATGTGTCGAGTCTGCTCGGGCTGAACCACGGGTTCAAGGGTCAAGGGTTAGCTCACCCAAAAATGAAATGTAGGCTGCGTTTTACTCAACCCCGAGATATCCTAGGTGTATATGACTTTCACCTTTAAGACGAATCCAGTCGGAGTTATATAAAAAATGGTCTTTGATCTTTCAAGCTCCATCGTTGCAGTCAGCAGGTGTTGCATTGCTTCAGTCCAAAAGATTTTAAATAAAAAGCATCCATCCATTGAAACAAAGTCTCTCACACGGCTCTGGAGGGGTGAACATAGTCCTCCTGTAGTGAATCGATGCGTTTTTGTAATACAAAAATCCATGTTCAAAACTTAATAATCACTTGATTGTAGCTTGTGCCAACAGTTGTTTTGTTTTGATCGCTCCACTGTGTTTCTGTGTGCGTCACTTTTGAGCGGTGCATGTGCAAAGCTGACCTCATGCGTCATACACCCTCCTAAAAGTTACTAAATAAAAATGTGTATAGATTTAAGTCTATTTTTGATCAACAGGTAAGTGTTTTCAACCAAAACTTTTAAAAACAGTTAAAGGTGTTATATAGCCCACTGAATCATACTCGGACTCGATGCTGGCAGCAGTGGAAGCTCTTGGGAGAGAACTGCCTGGTGACTTATTTCTGAGCATAAAAGAGGACAATGGTACAAGAGGAATACCAAATGATTGTTTTAAGTGTGACAGTATAGCAGAAGTAGCACCCGCTTTCAAAAACAATGGACTTGTGACAAGGCTTCTGAAATACTCCGGTCTTCATAAGTTTTCATTTAGTGATGAGTGAATTTTTGCTAGAAAAAGAGCAGGAAAAATAACATGCAAGCATCTCGGAGCCGGCAAAAGCTATGAAAAGAGTAACGCAGCCTGCAGAAGTGACATGCATGGTAGTTGTCACCACTAGAATTACCTACTGTAGCCAAAGCTAAATGAACTCATTTAACCTCTTCCAAGGCCCATGTGTACAAAATAGAGACTTCTGGGAATCCATACTCTGGTCTCAAGAGACCAAGTCAATCATTTCGGATCCTAAAGCATCCAACATGTTCTGGTGTTGCTAGAGGAGGAGTACAGTGAGAAGTGCTTGGTACCCACAGTGACGTTCAGTGGGATGAATGAGTGCTGAAGGTGTGCTTTATCAACGCTGGCATGAACTCATACACTACTGTGTGATGTAATAAAATCGCTCATTCCCTGCATTATTGGGCATTTTTTCAGCAGGACAATGAAGATATTCATTCTCCCAAAGTAGAGATCCTTCAGTGGACATGTATTTCACTCAGTATTAACACTCTCGAGCAGCTGTGGGGGATTCTGTAGAGACCAGCTGAGCAACACTCCCCATTATAGACCAGAGCGTTTAAGGAGGTCATCAGGAGTTAAACGGGACAGATGTGAAAATTTGTCATGATCTTGAACACTCAGTGCCAAGAAGGGTCAGAACAGTATACTTTAAGTTCTGGAGGACATACTAAGTGCTAGAATATTAAATATTTCCTGAATTAAATCTAGGATGTACTCATTTCTGCAGTCCTTCATTTAAAAAGAATTGGCTAATTTACTAATCTTACAGAATAAGGAGTCCTAAAACCAGAAATATCTGCTAATCGTCCATATCACTGTTTATATTACACTTGCATTACCAAGACAATGACTGACGCAGTTGTATTGCATTCCAAAGAGCTCCGTTATCAGCACCACAGTGGAAAATGAAACCGTATCCGTCCTGACTGGCCCGGATCGACACGGAATGGAACGGTTAAGCAAAGAGAACCTTTCTGCCCAATAGTGGAAAAGAGTCTTCTGGCTCGACCATGAGTGAACATCATGAACGTCATGAATCAGTTTATCTGGAAGAGAAGACAAAAATGCAGAAATTGAGATGATTTGATGAACACTTCTCGACATAATACAAATGCAAACCGACAGACAGACACAGAGATTTTTGCTTTTATAAGAGAGAAGAATATGTTTAGCCCCCTCCTTCTGAAGCTTCAAATATTCAGTGTTGATTACTAGCGAAGCTTCGAAGCTCAACCAGCCCTAGTAAAGACAAGGCTTTGTAAGACAAGTATGGATCAACTTGTGTATGGGTTAACTGGCTCTCACTATGAATATAGCATAGATGCTGGATTGGCGTTAAGAAATAAATAAAACCAACAAATTTACATTTTAGACAATGTGTAGTGTTTTGCTCTATTTCACGTGCGAAAATAGTTCCAAACAAAGACCACAGCAGAAGTATTGCACATTCTCCAAGCAACACTTGGTGGTGTTTTATACGCAATGATTTAGCGTTTTGAACTAATAAGTTGAATGAAGGTCTAAATGACTCACTAAGTGAATTACTGCAATTTACGAGTGGTTTAGTATTAAGTATTATTTAGTAGTTTAAGAGTATGCATTTCCCCCACAACATTCTTATTTGTATGCCCAAAAATGTATTTTAAACATTAATCTCGTAACATTATTTATTGCATTTATAATTTAGTTGTAAAAAAAAAAATTATTTGACTGGTAACAGCCCTATAGTCTAAATTAAATTAATTGGTCAGTTGTAAGAATTTGGCATGAAAGATGATGCATAAATTTAAAAAGGTAAAAAAAAATAGTCCTTAATACAGGTAAATATAAAAAACATTTTATTAAAAGAACATTTAATTAAATTATTGCTTACTAATGTGGGAATATTTTGTATGGAATATTGTCTGCTGATATGAAAAGTTCACTGTAAATAGCATTTATGACACCAATGACATTTTGTTTTCTTTTCACATTAAACACATTAAATATTACATAAATGTATGTAATATATTTTATTTCCATCACAGGGTTAGGTCTTAAATTTCATATAAGGTGGTATTAAAAAGGTCTTAAAAAGTCTTCAATTTAACTTGTTCATATCAGTAGAAACTCTGATTTTAATGCTTGACGTCATTGGCACAATTTGTTGATCGGCTTGTTGGGTTCATACAGGTGAAGGAGCCATTAACGTTGCGGTTGGACAGGGCCGAAGTCAAGAAGTAAGGGTGAATGGACCCCTTGGTGCTCCTGGCCAGATGAGAATGGATGTTGTGTTCCCTATGCAGCAGGGCCAGGGTAACTATGCACAAGTGCTTAACTTAATGGCTTTCTTCAACTCCTGTCTTGCAGAGTTTCTCTCTAATGCTGATGATTCACTGGGCAACTTTTTGAGCAATGTTGCTGGGCAACTTTGGTTAATGTTGGCATCAATGGGCAACCAGGTGAGACACAGGGCCCACGACAGATATAACGTATCTAGACAGAAATCTGTTACCCATTCTCAGTGGAAAATAAATAAAAAACACAATTGCTCAAAAATTTGTTGTGTGTATCATCAGCCTAAACCTAAACAAGCACACCTGAACAAACTAATCAAGGTTTTCAGGATTACTTAATAATTTAATTAAGAAAGTTTATGCTGAAGAAATGCTTGTTTTTCAGCTGGAATGCGTATGAATAACCCTTCGGTGTCCATGATGCCTCCTGGGGCTAATATGGCAGCACAGGGAATGGTACCGAATAGTGCTGGACCAATGCAGCCAAGAGCACCAAGACCACCTTCACAGACCGGTAATGGCAATTATTTAGTTCAAAGAAGTGATGAAGTTACACTTATTTATATTCCATACTGCTCTATAAAGGCAAATGCAGTAGTTGCAGCACCATTGGGACTTTGTTTTGAAAAGTAATTTCACAATCTGTTTTCTATGAATCAGACTGTATTAAGATATATATTGAAGGCACAATTGTCAGGCAGGACTCAGAGCTGGTTCACAGCTTGTTGTAACATGCATTTCAAATGTCACCCATGACCATAGATTTACGTGAGTCTTCTGATCTCATGACTACATGCATCAGTCACTATGTAAATGTAACTATATGTTGAAAAAGCACAACAAAACATTTCAAGCTGACATTTTAGTGCCTGTATTTAGGGAACTCTTGGGGATAGAGCTTCATATGTTCTGTGTGAATTTTTTATTCTAAGGACGTTTGGCCAGATATACTGTACTGTAATGATTTTCACATTTCTGTTCACATTTTTTCAGACACAATGGATCCCATGCTTTCAGGGCTGGCCTTACAGCAACAACAACTCCAACATCCTCATGTAGGACATGGTCCACTTAGTAACTTAGGCCCACAAGGACATCACATGCAAGCCATTCAAGCAAATCGACAGCTAAATCCAGCAGCCCTACAGCAACTTCAACAACAACAACTTCAGCAACAACAACACCAACAACAGCAGGTTCAGATGGCCCAACTAGGTGGTGCACGTGGTCCTTTCAACCCCTCCAACCAGATGCCTGTACCCCCTGGCTGGAACCAGTTGCCTTCTGGGGTTCTCCAACCACCACCGGTCCAAGGTCCTATGGGACCAGGTTGGAGAAAAGCCCCACCACAGCCACAAATGGGGCAGCGTCAACCCTCTTTGGCATCTGTTCAGACGCCCAATCATCCACCACCACCGTATCCATTTGGAAGCCAGCAGGCCGGACCGGTTTTCAGTACAATGGCACAACATCAGTTGCAACAACAGCAGCAGCAGCAGACAGGGGCAAACCAGTTTGCAACCCCTCAGCCCAAAGTCCTTCAGGGAGCACCAGGTGTAGTTGTTTCAAGAGCGCCGCCTCCTCTGCCTCCCTCCTCTGCCCCTCAAGGAAGTCTCACAGCCAAGTCCCCTGGTTCGTCATCATCTCCTTTCCAACAGGGCTCACCTGGAACACCTCCAATGATAGGACAGGGGCAACTTGGTCCGCGTCCCACGACCCCTCAGGGTTTCCCACAAGGTGTTGGATCTCCAGGAAGAGCTGTGATGGGCCAGCAAGGAAACATTCAGCCCGGCTTTATGAGTATTCCACAACATGGACAGGTTCCCCAAGGTGGAATGGGAGGTGTGTTTTCAGAAATTCAATGTAGAAGTGAGTGTGTCTTGTTATTTATGTGGTTACCTGTAATTGAATATTTATATATTTTGCAGGTATGCCCAAACGAATGCCAGTGGGGTTCCAAAATGCTCCTGTTAATCAGAACTTCGGACAAGGACAGGTTACTACCACTGGAGCAGGTAGTACACCTCAAATACAAAATAGTCAGAGCATAGCAAACACTGGTAAGATGTGGGGATTGATTTAATACTGTTTTGAATCTTTTGCTCTAATATGAAGTTTTGTCCACTTTCTATATATCGAGTTTCAACAAGTCTGAATTCTCATTATAGGCGTCCAGTCATCGGTCCCAGTGCCAAATCATATGCAGTCAAATCCCCTTCAAGTTGCTGCACTGACTCACCACAGTGGCATGCCAGCTCAACCTCCAGGCACCACCTCAGGAGGTAGTATGGGGCAACCTCAGCAAGGTCTTCAGACTCAAATGATGGGTGTACCACAATCACAACATCAAACACAGGTTGTAGCTTCCACTCAAAGTCAAATGGCACAAAGCCAAACAGGAGGCCAGACTGTTTTGTCCAGGCCAGTGAATAACGGGCAGCGAGGAATGACCCCTCCTAAGCAAATGATGCCACCACAAGGTCAAGGGATCATGCAGAACCAAAATCAGCTGGGTGGAGGACAGGGACATCAGGCTTTAATGCTTCAGCAGCAGCAGCAGCAGCAACAACAACAACAACAACAACATCAGCAGCAGCAGCAGCAACAACAACAACAGCAGCAGCAGCAACAACAACAGCAGCAACAACAACAACAACAGCAGCAGCAGCAGCAACAACAACAACAGCAACAGCAGCAGCAGCAGCAGCAGCAACAACAACAACAACAGCAGCAAAATGCTATGATGGAACACATTGTAGCTAGTCAGATACAGGGTAACAAGCAGGCCTTTGGCCCAAAGGGTCAACCTGGTGTAATGCAAGGCCAGATAATGAGAGGTCCTTCACCTAATATTCAAGGTAATATACCGCAGTTTCAATCTCAGATGGGGCAGCAACAAATGACTCAACAACAGAATCAGCAACAACAAATGGCTCATTTACAGCAACAGCAGCAATTACAGCAACAGCAGTTACAACAACAGCAGTTACAACAACAGCAGTTACAACAGCAACAACTACAGCTGCAACACCAGCAGCCACAACAAGCACAAATGCAACAACAACAGCTACAGCAACCCCATCAGCAAATGGTACAACAACAGTCTCAGCAAATTCCAATGAATGGCAACCCCAACCAAGCATTAGGGATGCATGGGTCTCACATGCGACTTCCGGGAAATCATCATTTAGTACAACAACAGCTTCAGCAAAAACAACAGCAACAGCAGGTGATGCTGCAGCAGCAACAGGCTGGTCAGCTACATCAACACCAGTTAGGAGATAGTAGTGGAAATGCTGATATCAGCCAACAGATGGTTCCAGAGCTGCAGAATCCACAACAACAGCAGGGTATGTTGGGAAATTCTCAACATATGCAGGTTGGGAATGGTCATTTTCCTGGTCATGGTATGTCCTTCAATCCTCAGTTTGCTGGTCAGATGCCAATAGGCGGCCCGTGTGGGCAAGTGGGTGGATTTCCAGTAAACAAGGATGTGACACTAACCAGTCCCTTGTTAGTAAATCTTCTCCAAAGTGATATTTCTGCCAGCCAGTTTGGTCCTGGTGGGAAGCAAGGAACAGGTGCGGTTGCTGCTGCTAACCAGGTCAAGCCTAAAAAGAAGAAACCTCCCCGTAAGAAGAAGCCAAAAGTAGAGGAAGGACAACAGTCTACTGACAGTCTGTGGTAAGAGCTTTTTAATATTTGTATTTATTTATTTATACATTTATGTTTTTGTTTTTTTTTTACACTGAAGATGAGTAAATGACTTTGCACTGTTGAATAGAATTACAAAGTTTGTGTCTTTCTAAGTGGTCTGGATTCACTGCCTCATGGAATGGAGGAAGTAGAGATGCAAGGGTTGGGAGGCGACCAAGGGGGTGGCATTGACTCGAACTCAAAACTTTCTGATTTCGCTAGTCGACCAGGTAAACAATTTAATGCCTTTTGATTGATCATTTCTTACATTTACATAACTTTTATTTAACTTAACATTTTGTCTTTAGGTCTGCCTGGTCAGTCTGGAGATCAAAGGGTATTACAGCAAATGCCAATGCAGTTTATGCCTCCACAACAGCAGCAACAACAACAGATACAGCAAATGCAGCAGCAGCAGCAGTTACAACAACAGCAGCAGCAGCAGCAGCAACAACAAATACAGCAGCAACAGATGCAACAACAGCATCAACAGATCCAGCAGCAGCAAATGCAACAGCAACAAATGCAGATGCAGAGTATGCATGGTCCTCAAGGTCAAGCTGGAACATCACAAGGACCCCATCATGTCCAGACCCAGATTCATTCACAACAGTCAATGCAGATACAACAACAACAACAACCACAACATCAACAACAACAACTGCAGTCACAGCCACAACAGCAACAACAACAGGCGCAGCATCAGCAGCAACAACAGCAGCAGCAGCAACAACAACAACAACATCAGCAGCAACAACAACAAATGATGATGATGCTTAAAATGCATCAGGAAGCTAAAAATCGAATGACACTACAGCAAGGTGGGCACATGCAAAAGAGTTTAGTCAATCCTAATGATCCATCTCAGAGAATGCCTGTATCACAGCCAGGCAACATGCCTGTAATGATTGATCTTCAAGGGCATGGAGGTGTTCCACCTTCTCCTGATAAAGCCAGAGGAATGCCACTCATGGTAAATCCAACTCTGACTGGACAAGCAAGAAGGACACCCCATTCAGAGGTCGGACAACCAACACCATCAGAGGAAACCCCTGGAACCCATAGCATGCAGGACCGGGGACCCCTTGAAATTAGTCAACAGTCAGGAAATGGAAATCAACCAATGATTCCCAATCAAGGTCCTAATACTCATTTAATGAAATCTGTGCCATTATCAGTGCCCCACCAGCCAGGAGCAAGTCCCCAACAGCAGTCCCAGCAAGTGTCAGCAATGGCTGGCTCCCATAATATTCACTTTTCTAGTGCTCCTGCAGCTTCCCAAAGTTCCCGCCCTAAAACCCCTAACCGAGCCAGTCCTCGGCCATATCACCACCCTTTAACTCCAACCAACCGTCCACCTAGTACTGAACCCTCTGAAATAAATCTGTCCCCTGAGAGACTGAATGCCTCTATCGCTGGTCTTTTCCCTCCAAAAATTAACATTCCTCTGCCACCGCGGCAGCCAAATCTTAATCGAGGTTTTGATCAGCAAGGACTCAACCCAACTACACTTAAAGCAATTGGCCAGGCTCCACCCAACCTTGCAAATCTTCCTGTCAACAATAATACCAGTGGCAACAATAATGGCCCACAGTCTTATTCATCAGGTGGTGGCATGGTAAGCTCCGGAGGAAAACAAGACAAACAGACCGGTGTTGGGCACATTAAAAGAGCTAGTCCAAGTAATAGTCGTCGATCTAGCCCTGCCTCAAATAGAAAAGCTGCCACCCCAAGCCCAGGAAGACAGAAGGGTGCCAAAACATCACTGACATCACCTCCACATCCACAGCAAATGATGGTTAGTCCACAGAACGTGATGGTTAGTCCCAACTCAGTGCTCCCAACTACCTCTGCATCTTTGCCATCAGCAGGACCTGGAGAATCACAACAGAGTTTAAATTCTCTGCAAACCCTACCTGGTAGTACCGATGCAATTAGAGATGGCCAGGTAGTGACTACACAAGCAGAGCAGAATCAGGCAGTTCAGTTTAGAGAGCAGTCTACTCCTAAAATGGCAAGCCCTCGGGTGCCTTCTCAGGAACCCAAACGGCAAGAGCTTAGCAATTTGGTTGAACAGCGTGCTGAAGATAAACAACAGCATCGGACAACACCGCAACATGACCATGGCTCTGCTGTTACACCATTTAGAGATGCTCCAACATCTCTGAATCAGCTATTAGACAATACAGGAAACCCATCTTTGTCAGTGAAATCTCAAAATAATCCTCAAGTGGGTGGAGAACCTGTGCAGAAAGAAAGCCCTCATGCTCCACCAGCTCAGGAGAACCAACCTAATCCTCTTGTATCACAGAGCACAAATATTGCCACCTCCTTGTCTACAAGTGAAACTGATCAGAAACCTAAACCTGCTTCAGTATCAAGTCCGAATCTTGTAGCCAGTAGCAGTGCAAACCTGCAGTCTGTCAGTGCTGTATCAAGTGTTAGCTCAAACCAAACTGTGCTCCTAAGTCTCACTTCAATACCCAACCCTTCAGTTGGTTCAAATCACAACCTTATACCCATCTCAAATGCATCTCAAACTGTTTTGCAAAGGCCCATCTCATCAGTTACAACGCCACAAAATCAGATCACGGTCTTTGTAACCTCTAATCCCATTAGCTCTGCTACCAACACGGCTTCTGTCGTTCCTCCTGCTGTTGTATCCAAGGTACTGGCAGTTCCAAATAAAAACATAAGACCTCCTGATATTCGTCAACAAAATCCTACCCAAACACGTCCACAGTTCATCGCAGGATCTGTGTATTCAATATTTCAAGCTACGCCGGTATCATCAAGTGCTAATGTCATGTCTCAGCCTGTCACTATGGTTGGTCCCATAGTCTCTGCAAATATCCAGCTTACTCCTACCCCAGTGTTAACTACATCACAACCCTCTGCGCAAGCATCAACATCTGTGTTGAAAACCTCGCCTGCTGTCAGCATAGCTGCTACTCAGCAGAGCCGCACTGTTATTGGGCAGCTTCAAGTTCAAGTACCTACAAATAAGTTTCCCCATGTAAACGTAGTGCCCTCACCTCAACAGCCAGGACCTGGAGGTCCCAAACAGGAGAGTGTCTCTGAAGCTAGTGGCCCAAAATCTAGTCCTGTTGGGCAGTCTGCGTTACATTATGGCATGTCCTTACCTTTTCAGCAGCTATTGGCTTCCCCACCTGCTTGCTCTAGCCCAGGGGCTACAGCTGTTGCCGGCAGAAGTCCCCTGTCTCCAACTACATCGTTAGCCAAAAGCAGTCCAGTCCAGACTGTTGTAAGCAAAAGCACCACGCCTAGCATATCTTCAAGCAATTCCGATGATCAAAAGGAGCGGACCCCTGTCACTCAGATTGGAAAGACTTTGGATGTTGCCACAACTAAAGCTTCTTGTGCGGTTACATCTGAAATGGTATCGGCACTCCAGCCCACTGCTCCAGTGACTATTCCAGCTGCTCAAATAGTGTCTCAGCAATCTGCACTTTCTCCAAAAGTGTCTTCTCCTGAACCTGTGCCCACTCCTTCACCAGTCCCTACTTCTACAGCATCATCTAATATGCCGCCACCAGCCTCTACCCCTGGAATGGTTCACCTATCTAGTCCTGTTGCTACTTCTTCACCACCTTCTAGTTTGCCTGCAGTTATAGTTTCTGAACCCACTGCTGCTCCAGGACCTCCCACTACAACGTCCGGCTCCTCCACAGCAACAAACGCACAGCTCTCTGGGGAAGAGCAACCTTCACTGGTGGAGACTAGTGGACCTGACTCTGCTGAAACAAAAGCAATTGTAGATGCTCCTGGCATCTCAGGTAAATACTTGATGGTATCAAGGCAAATTCATTAGTTGTCTAGTCAAACGTTAATGATTTTAACTTCTTAATAATTTGTTTTTATTTAACTTGACAGCTCATCCTGAAGCTCCACAAGAAGACCAAGCTTCATGTGGTCAAGCTGGTAAACACCTTTTTAAGAAAATCTTTTTCTACCCATGCAAATTGTAGTCATATGCAGGGGAACTGCTATGGTTCCTGGGCCCCCTGAGCTAGTACCTTATGATCAGGGCCCTTGGAATCAACCTAACCTTGTTAAGGCACCCCTGGCAATATGTGAACTACCTTAACCCCAAAGTTTACTTATGCATATGACCAAACACATGTACACTACATTTCATATAGTACATGAACACAGGTGCATGACACATGCACGCTAATTTTTTTTTGTCCAGTGTCTGTGCTATTTCCCTCTGGAAGTTGCCACCGAAAAAGATGTCTTTGAGTTCTTTCAACTAGAGTTGCAGGTATCTCTAAAATAGCATAAGATGCTGACATGGCATTAAATAAATGTAAATAAAAATATATTACTACTACTATTGGCTATTTAAAAAAAGGGGGTTGGGACGGCTTGATATTCCCCACCCTGTCTTTCCGTTTCAGCTGAAATGAGTTCAACACATATAATAACACTGTGATTCAAAGCATTTCAGTGGACCTTAAAGCAGAATTTATGCAGCACTGCTTTGTTTACAGCGGTAACCGAAAAAATGCTGTGTAACTGCTGTACCTTAAGCGCCACCTGCTGTCAGAGAGTGACTTTGCATCTCATTCAGCCTGTCTGCTTTAATGTAGTTTTATATAGCATAATTTCACAAAGCTGTAGTTGCATCATTCTGTTTTTGCTTCAAGTGCATCTTCTGTTGGAAAGTGTGGACATTATATTTCTTTAAAAATATAAGGGAGAAAGAAGACCCAAGCTAGGAAAGAGCGCGGGCAAAGCCTTAGTTTGTTTATATGAATAAATGTATTTTATTTGTATTTTTCATTTGTTTTATTTGGTAATAGTTTTTGTGTGTGTGTGTGTGTGTGTGTGTACAAATTATTTTTATTTGACTTAAAAAAAAAATACTTTAAATTTCACGAAGAAATGAGCAGCATTTTGTCTGAGAAATAATAAAAGGACACTTTTTTCATAATTTTATTTTGAGCATATTAGGCTAATGAAATATCTGTAACATGCACTGTATGCATACCCTAATTAACATTTTTTTTTTAAACTGAAGTATACTTTGGGTTTTGGAGAATGCTAATCTAATTTAAGATTATGTGATGCAGTCCTGCACCAGAACCATTTCTCCTGGTCTGAACAAACACTTTTGGTTCAGATTTGTACCAGCGCAACTCTAGGTATAAAGCCTGAAGTTGAGAAATAGAAAAACGCTATGCACTGTGTTTAACACTAAACTAATTTCAGTTATCTCTATTTACAGGACAAGGGGTTACCACTGTAGCAGAGCAAGGGTAAGGCAATGTCCTTGACTTTCTGACACTGATTATCTTTTTTTCACCATCATTTTCCTTTTAAAATAAATACATTTGTTGATTGTGTTTCAATCAAGGAGATTAATTTTATTGGATAATCTGAATGAACTCACCCTCATGAACCCTATAATCATGGATGATTCATGAAATCATTATTTTTCTTGATCATTACTCAAATATGGGGAAGGAGGAAAAAAATGTTGTTGAGCATCAAAGCAGTTTACCGCTGTTTTTCCACTTCTATAACAGATGGGCAAAGAAAAGAAAGACGCCCGTCATCTTAGCCCCAAGGTATGTATATAGCAGACCTGTAGATTCCCTGCACGGGTCCGTGCACGGGGCAGCGTGGCCGTTTTAGTAAAACGGTCATGAACAGGACGGACGTTATCTGTGGTAGATGAGGAAAAACAGCAAGTGTGAATTCCTCAGTTGTGGTCATTTTCTTCAGTGTTAAGACCAACAATTGATTTCCAAAGAGAACTAGAGAATATATGCAGCATAAAAACAATTCTGCATTCTATAGACATTTTTATTGATTATTTTTTTGTGTTTATACCCATTGCCCTTTTTCCTTCTGCAGGGATACAAGGGCCACCACTGAGAAAGCAAAAGGTCCTAGTCGACGAAGCTCACGAACAGACAAGGAACCTGAGGAAGAAGCATCCGACAGTGGACAGAGAAAAAGAGTTGCTAGGCCAGGCTCAGCCTCATCCAACACAGGAAAAGGTGCAGGTTTGTCATCTAGAACAATATAAATGGATGCAAATACACGATATACACACTACGAGTCAGTCAGGGTTAAGGTTTTTTTTTTTTTTTTAAGAATTCTCTCCCGCTCACCAACCCTGCATGTTTTGATCCAAAGTACTGCAAAAACAGGACAATTACTTGAACTATTTCAAATATATTTTCAAATGTGATTTATTCCTGTGACTTCAAAGCTTAGTGTTTAGCATCATTACTCCAGTCACATGATCCTTCAGAAATCATTCTAGCATTCTGATTTGCTGCTACCATAAATGCTGACATGATTTTCTTTCTTCTGTCTTTCAAGAATCAAGCACTGGAGCCAGTCCCACGCAGGCAAAACGAAGGAAGTCAAAGTAATCATGACATGAATAAACCTGTGAATTGTACATTCTTATTTTGTTGTTTTCTGAACTTGTTTTATCCGCTGTTTTTTCCTTTTGTTCTAAGCAAGATAACCATGTACAGAAAGTTCATTTTTTCTTTCTTTCTTTTTTTAATCATGATACTGTATTTTGTTCCTGGCTACTAGAGGAGATCACGTTTCGAATTGTGTTTGATGTGTTTGTAAGTCATTGTTTTGGTGTGACTTTTTTATTATTATTAATATTGATCAATTCTGGATTAATCATGTGAATAGAATCATGTCTGTAGTATCACAATATAATAATTTGACAGAATCAGACTTTGTACTTCCAACCCCCATGTCGTAGGCTATATCATGAATTAACTGTGCATTTCAGTACTATCCGCACCGGTGTTCACGCATTTAGCCCCTGGATCACATGCATTAAACTATTTTTACAAGTGTACTATGTTTAACTTGTTTTTGTCACACAAAAAATGCCAATTAAAATCTTAGTGATCTTAAATTAGAATGGATTTAAAGACCACACTTGGAAAGTTCTAAATGGAATGCTAGCATACTTACTTACTGCGAACTGTGCAGTATACACTGCATGTTTATTTCTTTTACTTTTTTTGTCCTTTATTTAACCAGGTTAAACTTTCTGAGATTAAAAAAAACTATTTTACAGAAGTGACCTGGCCAAGATGCAGAACACAAAACACTGTATCCAAAACAGTAAATTCTTCCTTGTTCAGCTCATTGATCAAGAATCTAAAGGTGTTCTGACACCAAGGTCTGCAACTTCAAGTTGTGTTGTAAAGAGTTCCAGTGATTGGACGCTGCTAACCAAAAAGCTTGTTTTCCGAGTTGAGTTCATGCAGATGGAACTGAAAGAGTATACAAGTCCTGTGAGGGCAGTGAATAAGCTCCAGTTAAGTGGGGTGACAGAACAGAGATATGGAGATAGTAGACCCAAAAGGCATACAGTCACATGACCTCAATTTGTGCTTGGTTCATTGGCTAGTTTTTTTTTTTCTTTTATAACCAAAAGGTAGTTCATGTTTTCACATATATTACAGTGTAATAAAATAATAGACAAAAATAGGTGCAAACCTTATTTATGGTTGGTTCTTATTCCTTTCATAACACTGGAAATAGAAGTTGAATTTAGGCTAAATATGTTTTGCTACAAAATTAATTTAAGGGTGCTTGGGTGGTTGGCACACCCCAAGTATTAGCATACCCCAGTTGGGATCTGTAGTGTTTGTGAAAGATATGGAGGCTGCATTTATTTGATCAAAAATACAGTAAAAATGGGAATATTATTAAATATTTTGACAGTTTAAAATAGCTTTCTATTTTATTTTGCTTCAATTGATGGTTTTTAATGTTGTGATTCCTCAAAACTGGTTTGTTTTGTTCAAGAACCCCTTACCTGAAAACAACTGTATGCAAGGTTTTGTTTTTTCACAGCTTTGGAGCAAGTGGAATTCACTTTATTGATGAGAAAAAAATATATAATAATTGTGGAATTTCGCTCTTTATTTTTATATACATACATACATATATATATTTATTACCCTTTATTTTACCAGGTTATGTCCCATTGAGATATTCAAATCTCTTTTACAAGGGAGCCCTGGGGTTTAACTTGGTTGTGTGGGGAAGAAACAGAAGTCAGGTCTGTGTACCATTAGGACCAATTTTTTTGGTTCTCGGAAAATTTGAATATCATGGAAAATATATTTATTTTTTTGTAATTTAATTTTAAAAGCAAACTTTCTTATATTCTAGATTCATTGCACACACACTGAAATATTTCTTTTTTTTTTAATTATTCTGATGGTTACGATTTGGGCTTTGGATAATTAAAAAATTTCTATTTGAGTATTAAATTTTGAGCTTGATTAATTTGATTAATTTTGAGTATAAATACTGGGTACCTCCAGGGTTAGTTTAGAACATGCAACCACAATTATGGGAAAGATTACTGATCTGTCAGTTGTCCAAAAGACAATCATCAACACCCTCCACAAGGAGAGGAAGCCACAGAAGGTCATTGCTGAAAGGGCTGGATGTTCACAGAGTGCTGTATCAAAATATATTCATAGAAAGTTGACTGGAAGGAAAAAGTGTGGTAGGAAACGGTACACAAGCAACAGGGATGACCACAGCCTTGGGAAGATTGTTAGGAAAAGCTGAATTAAGAACTAGCAGTGGACTGAAGCCTGAGTCGGTGTATCAAGAGTCTCCACACTCAAGAGCTACAGCTGTCACATTCCTAGAGCCAAGCAACTCCTGAACCAGAGAATAACATCAGAAGCATCTCACCTGGGGTAAGGAGAAGAAGAACTGGACTGTCTGTTGCTCTGTGATCCAAAGTCCTCTTTTCAGATGAGAGTAAATTTAGCATTTCATTTGGAAATCAAGGTCTGGAGTCTGGAGGAAGACTGGAGAGGCACAGAGTCCAGTGTGAAGTTTCTGAAGTCAGAGATGATTTGGGTGCCGTGGCATCTGCTGGTGTTGCTCCATTGTGTTTTATCAAGTCCAGAGTCAATGCAGCCATCTACCAGGAGATTTTGGATCACTTTATGCTTCAATCTACTGACAAGCTTTATGGAGATGCTGATTTCATTTTGCAGCAGGACTTTAGCACCTGTCCACAGAGTCAAAACCCCTTCCAAGAGGTTTGCTGACCATGATATTACTGTGCTTGATTGACCAGCCCACTCACCTGACCTGAACCTCACAGAGAATCGATGGGGTATTGTGAAGAGGAAGAGAAGTAACCTCTGACAAACAATACAGAGAAGCTGAAGACTGCTATCAAAACTCCTCAGCAGTGAAACAGATTGATCATCTCCACGCCGCACTGAAACAGTCATTCATACAAAAGAGCCCAACCAAGTATTGAGTGCATAATTACACCTGCTTTTTTAATGATCTTTAAGAAAATATTCAATTTTTTTGAGATACTGAGATACTATTTTCTAAGCTGTAGGTCATAACCATCAGAATTAAAATTTAAAAATTCTTAAAATCTTTCAGTGTGTGCAATGAATCTAGAATATAAGAAAGTTTTTTTTATTATTATTTTTTTTAGATGCACCTGTGTATAATATAATTGCTTTAACATTTTTTCCGTGGAAACCGAAACAAAGACGGTTGATTCACAGTTTGAACGAACCGATTCATTACAGATGATTCGACTCGTTATCAGAGCGACTCAGTTCTCAGGTGTAGTTAATTACGCTCATCACAGAGAAGAAATGTGACGCACACATATTGAAGGAACCTTTTATCGTTGTGGTAGTAATCTTTATTCAAGCAGTGACCGTGGAGAAGCTGAAACTCTCGTGTTCTCGAGGAGATGATGGAGTTGTCTCTGTATGACATGAGCACAGCTCCCAGGTGTTCACACGAGCAGATGTCTCTGGCGGAGATGCTGGAGGTTCAGGATCACCCAGTGAGTGAGGAGCAGGCCTGGGCTCTGTGTTATCAGCTCTGCTGCATACTCTCTCATCAGTCCGCTGAACACACACGGAGAACCGTCTCGTCTCCGGCCGCTGAGGCGGTGCTGTTCTCCCGAGACGGGAGCGTCTCTCTGCGGCAGAGGAGCTGTACAGACACCGGTAAGAGCACGGTATAGACCCAGGTGTGCACTGCGAAAGTTTACATTTTTAACTGTAAACTCTAGGAATTACGAATATATTTGATATTTGCGTTTAAAGTAATGCTGGATTTAATCTTCAAGCGCATATTTGTGGTGCTTTCCATTCATTGCAAACAAATGCGTTTACAGTGAAGTACAGTTGAAATCTGTGGGCCAAGCACGGTCTAAAAGAGTCAGTCAAGAACATCTATTAAAGCAAATTACATTATTAATTAGAACAAGTAATTACTTGTTCTGCTGATTATGTATAACTTTGCAGCGACATGAATCAAAATGTTACCATATCTACATTTATAGAGGTATATATATATATATATCATTTCCGTGTTGACACATTTTGTCAATGTGTGGGAGTGTATTAATTAAAATACTACAAATTGAAATAGTTTTTTAAATGCTTTTTAAACCCTGATGTGATTTGGATGTAAAAACTGCATAGTTGTGTAGGTGAATTAGTTTACTGTTTTTTTATAAAATGGGACCATTTTGTAATTTCCCGTTAATTTTGAATTTACCATCTTTCTGTAGGTAATTTGTGTGTGATCGAGACCGAGGAACAGGTAGGCTGTTATTTTCTTCAGATAATCATAAATGTGTCCGTGATTGATGCGTGTGCCTGTAGGCCGTGGAGTTCGTGGGCCGTCTTGTGTACTTGAGTCTGGACTGGGGTCTGGAGACGCAGGTGGAGCGTGAATTGAGCGAGACCTTGGAGATCCTGGTGTGTCAGATGACCAAAGTGAACCTCGGCCGCCGGCGGCCCATCTGCAGCATCGCCGACGTCATCCACGTACTGAAGTGCTCTGAAGCGTTGGTGTGAATGATTGAGACCTGAGTGGCCTGATCCCTGTTTTGTGGACAGGTTTGTAAGGAGCGCCTGTGTGATCCGGGTCAGGCAGCGAAACACTACAGGAGTGTGTGTTGCAGTCTGTTCTCACACACCGTTGACCTGTGTCAGTATCTGCAGATCCTTCAGCAGTCCAGGAAGGTGAGGGAACTCAGCAGTGCATCCTAATACAAACCTCTGTGCAGTTTTAGTGCGGATAGGGAATTCACGTTGACTTTAATGGGGTCATATGATGTGATTTAATTGTTTCCTTTCTCTTTGGAGTGTTACAAGCTCTTGATGCATTAAGAAGATCTGTAAAGCTGCAACGACTAAAGTCTCAAACCCAAAGAGCTATTCGTTATCAAAGTTAAGCCTCTGCCACGCTCTCCTCTCTCAACAGAGTTTGCAGAAACTGTTCGAGTCAGAGACACAACTGGTTGCACAAGTGACCACAGACTGGGTAAGCAGCACTGCAATCATCACTATTATTACTTTTTAATGTTTTGCATTTTGACAGTTCATGACCATTTTGAAAAAAAAACATTCTCATTACTGTAATGAATTATTGACCAGATTTACAGTCTGTTGTAAGATTTCATAGAAAATCTCAGTGTATGATGGTCACCAGACCTTAAAAGCAGTCGGAGAATCCCAGTGTGCTGAGAACGTCCTGAATGCAGTGTCTCAGAAGTCCCACGTCTCAAATGCAGTGTGACCGAGTCCTGTGTTGGTCTCCCTCAGGTGTCCTCGTGGAGGGATCTGGTGGATGAGTTGAGCAGAGGTGTGTTTCTGCGTCCGCTGGATAAGAGACGGACGGCCAGCACATGTCCACGGCCTGCGGAGAGCCCTCCCTTCGACCAGCTGCTGCGGGACATCCAGAGCAGACGCTACTCCCTGCGCAAAGTGCAGCTCACTGCAGTCAGGCTTCGTTTAGCTCCTTAAATCCATAGATTGATTAGGACTCCACTGAAGTTATGTTATCTGAATGTGTTCTTGTCTTTTTAGGATGTAGGAGACTGCCAAAGAAAACCAGACCCTCACCAGACTCTTCTAGAGTTCATCCGCGCTCGGCCAAAGTTGCGACCGGTGAGAATTTGAGTTTGTAAGTTAAGAAACTTACGTTTGACACCGTGTGACCATATGTCGTCTTGTGTCAATTCATCAGTCTATGTTATTCCTAAATTTGCCATCATAATTTATCATTAACATAAGTAACACATATATTTGAAGAAATAGCCAGAAAAACATTGGATGGGTCAAATTAATCAATTTTCCATTATGCCAAAAATCGTATTATATTAAGTAAAGATCATGTTCCATGAAGAAATCTTTTCCTACCATATCAAAACTTAATTTTTGATTAATATGCATTGCTAAGACCTTCATTTGGACAACTTTAGAGGTGGTTTTCTTCATATTTTTGCACCCTCAGATTCCAGATTTTTAAATCCAATATTGTCCTCCTAACAAACCATACATCAGTGGAGCGCTTATTTAGGTTCAGATTCAATACATTACAATATATTGAGCCTTTTGACTGGTTTTGTGGTGGAGGGACACATTTGTGTCCCATAGAGGTCTTCTTCATGTCCTCTTCCTCAGGCGTCCGAGCGCAGGATAGGCCTGAAGCCCAAAGAGCAGATCAGTCTGCACGAGCTGCTGATGGAGGAGATTCGCTCAACTGACCGCTGCAGACGCCTGGCCAACAACACCGAGCTCCACGATAAACGTACAGACACCGCTGGCCTTTAATCTTACGGTGTTCGCAGAGGAACTGTACATTTTATTTGAGCAATGTAATAACTCGTTTTTGAGTTTGGTAAATGACCGAGCGTTGTGTTTGCTTGGAGCAGCAGATGGCCTGAGCGTTAATGAAGCTGAAGAGCGCTGTTTCCTGAAGCCTGCTCCTCACAGGACACGCTCCCATGTATGAGCACTTACACCAGTGCAAACTTGAAGCAGATTAATCCATTCCTGCAGTTTATAACCGTTTTCCCCGTCTGTGCAGGAAGCTGTTGCTTCAGGAAGTGATGCGCAGGATGCAGTCTCTACAGGTCAGATCTTGATTTCAGTTGCATTGTATCCTGTTAATGAGGAAAGATGTCACACTGACGTCCAAATAAAAGATTAAAAAGAGCATTTTAATGAAGTTACATGAAGCAGTTGACTTATAACACCTGTTAGTACAGTAGTGAGAATTTGAGGATTAACCGGTTCATTTCAATGTTTGCTTTTGAAGTTATTTGATGTGAAATTGAAAGGGGTTTCCTTTAAATGTGGTGGGGATTTTCCCACAAAAACATGTCTCGTCTCATCTGAATGTGCAGTCATGTCAGACTTCAGACTCGTCGCAGGAAAGCGCCGGACCAGATCCTTTGCTAGCAGCCGGGATCTCTTCAAAGTGGTGCGTCACTTTGTCTCGATTGTGTTGAATGTGATGGAGATGTGCTCTGTGGTGGAACACATCACTCTGTGCACTTTAGATATAAACAAAATACCCCACATCTGTCACACTCTGGTGTTTTTCTGTAAACGAGCCACGAACTGCCTATTATTTTGCACTTATGAAAGATTTTAACATCATAATTTTTAAGTAATAGGGTATTTCCTGTGCTGTTTTCAACCCCTTCATCAGAAGGCTCTGTTTGAATAGACTCCCTCATCTTTTGAAGTCACATTAGGATGAAGACTTTAGTTTTGAATGATTAAAGCTGCAGTAGGTAACTTTTGTAAAAATGTATTTTTTACATATTTGTTAAACCTGTCATTATGTCCTGACAGTAGAATATGAGACAGATAATCTGTGTAAAAATCAAGCTCCTCTGGCTCCTCCCAGTGTCCTATTGCCATTTGCAGAAATCCATCGCTCCTGGTAAAAATCAACCAATCAGAGCTGGGGTCCGTAACTTTGTTTGTGTTCAAAATGTAGAAAAATGAACATAAGCGAGTACACCATGAATCCGTTTTCCAAACCGTGTTTTAGGCTTGTCCTGAATCACTAGGGTGCACCTATAATAAGTGTTTATAATCGGACTATTTTAGATTGCTTCGGGGGTACCGCGGCGGAGTAACCCAGTACCTTTGTGATTCTTCATAGACATAAACAGAGAGAAGTAGTTCCGGCTACGATGTTCTTCGGCAAGACGCAAGCAGTTTTGTTTATTAACCGATAGAGCGTCAAAAGTTCCCTACTGCAGCTTTAAGGACTGATATGTGTGTAGTATTAAAGTGCTATTCCTGTCTTCCTGCTGAAGGTGAAGAGCAGTAACGGGGGATCTGTTCTCACCACCATCGTCGACGTCATGAAGATGCACCGCTCTGAGGAGGAGGGAGATGTGACGGCGATGTCGTGTGAGAGATATCAGGACTGGCGGGTGAGAACCCCTCCAATCCTGATCGAGGAGCTCATAACGTGTGGTCTCAAAGTCTGTTGTCCTCAGGTTTGTTCTTGCTGTGCGACGAGGAGCCTGTATTTCACGTGGCATAACGTCTGCTCTGTGTGTCGGAGGTCAGATCCCTCGTTTCTCTGATTGTGTGTGTGATGAAGCCGTGTTGTGATCGTTCTGCTGTGTGTTGGCAGGGTTGTGTGTCCCGGGTGTTGTCTAGAGGTAGGCTGGAGTCTCCTGTATTGAATCCTTCGATGTTATCCGGCCGTTCATTAGCATGTGTTCCCTGGATCAGATGCGTCTGCCCTCCAAGCGCTGCGTCAATCTACCTCTGAGCTTCTTCAAGCAAATCGTGATGAAAGATGGCGAGCAAAGCCAGAGAAACTTCTGGAGTGAGCGCTGGTCCTGGAACTCAGTCTGGTGAGTAGAGCACATCGGCTGAACCAGTTACACAAGATTACACACTTGAATAATAACAGAAATACAGAGCAATCAGCTGATCTAGTAAGTAGATAAAAGCAAGAGGAAACTTGACCTTTCTTTAACAGTAAACGTGTCCTTTCATGGACCTTCTGACGCAAAAACTCAATAGTTTGTCAAGACCTGGAGCTGAACTCTGCAGGAGCCTGGTGTGTGTGTGTGTGTGTGTGTGTGTGTGTGTGAGACTGAAGCTGTGTTTGTCTGCTCAGGATTCCTCTGGTCCTGGTGTCCAGAGGCTCCAGCTCCACATCTCCTCACACTCTGGCCACGCGTGACTGGTACAGTCAGGACATCTGTGTGCGCTGCCAGGAGGATCTGCTGCAGGCGTGTGACTCTCGCCCGTCCCCCTGTCCCGTCACAGGCTCTCAGGAGATCTGATGGCTCGGTCCTCTAATCTGCTCCTTCATTTGTCTATCAGTGGTGTTCATGTGTTCGGGTTGTTGGGCACCATATTGGTTCTAGACGTTTGTTTTCACCAGTTGCATAGTTCGTTATAAGGTTTTACATTATTAACAAATGAATTAAATGTGCTGAACATTTTCACTAAGGTTTGTATGTTGCGGTTTAAAGAAATAAAGGCAAACCCCCAGTGATGTTTCACAATGGTTTAAAAATAACTAAACCAATATAAAAGGCAAATTAAGTTTTGGAGTGAATGTTTTGGTGTAGGATTATTTGGGAGTGTCACATTTCAGTTTGATGATCCAAATTCATTTGTCATGAAGATCTTGATTTCATGCAAATCTGACCAAAGACAGAAGAGTTTGGAAAGAGGTGTTTTGGGTTGTTTTTTTGTTTTTTTTTGCAGGCAAAGAGGAAATATTGCAGGGCTTGACTGAACCATTCAGAGGACAATGATTTGTAAGCTTTATGGTTTTGAGCTAGTAGTGACATTTTAACTGAACGCCTGTTAGTTGTAAGTTTCTGTCTGATTGTGATGTAAAATCAAAATCAATCTTGGTTGCCAGTGCACCAAACCAGTCAAACATGTTGTTTGGTTTAGTCTTTTGAGTTGAGTTTAATAAATTGCATGTGTACCTTAAAACCATAAATGGAACTTTTTTTATTATTAGACTTCTCCTTAGATCTATAACCATTTAAAATGTTCATTTTTTTTTTCTTTTAAATTGGGTTAGGTAATGTTTCCTGGTATTACTGAAGAATAAACAAAAGGACCATTTAGCAATGCATTATTGTCTGACAGTAATGCCAAATGTCTTCATACAGTCTTAAACTCCTACTTAAGCAATATATTACTCAGTTGAAATATATTTTTTACAACGTAAGATGCATTGTTTACATGAAATGGAGGTATAGCATCACCTACACTAATAATTCCATCAAAATAATAATATAAGCATCAAAAAATAAAATGAATAAAGAAACACAATACTAACAAATCTTTTTTTTTTTTTTTTTTTTTTTTTTGGGCCACTGTGTTAAAACGGTTTACACATTCAGTAGCCTATGAGGCAGCATTCTTTGAAAAAATAACTGAATAAATAAGTTTAACGTCATAATATCTTAAGAATAAAGCAAAAATTTCTATAATTTGTTATATTGTGAAGTTGAAATTCTTATAACTTTTAACTTTTTTTTTTTTTTTAACTCTGATCAACCGATTCATGATTCATTCGTTTGTATTAAATTGTTCGAGATTTTTTTCTTCAACATGCAAATATTCCTGTTTAATTTAATGCTGCAAATAGGAAAATATCATTGATTCATATGCAGCTACTGAACGAATTATCTCATTACAAATTAAAGAGCGTTAAAAGCTGTGCATTGTTTGTGTTTTATCATAAAATTGACAGAAGGCTGAGTAGTAGTAGTAAAGCAGAAAGCTGTGATTATTGGGTGGCTTGCGTGCTACAAATTACGAATGGACTTAAACTTAAATGTTTTAATCTTATTATATATAAATAAACGGTTTCAATGACTTCTTTGCCACTATTGACATATTTGTACTGTAATTTTTTAATGTCTTCTATTTTTACTTCTAGAGCCCAGGTTTGACAGAACTACACACCCATCTGAGGCCTACCTGGTTTACTTCGTGATCACCCCAGATACTTCTCCAACTAACCCACTTTCTAAGTTCTCATAACTACACTTCAGAAAGCACATCATTTTGGGAGAAAAAACTTTTTTTTTTGCTGGTATATTGTATAGATACCTTTATAAAGATTAATGTTGATTAAATACCTAGTTCAACCAAAAAAAAAGTGCCATTTAATCTCCCTCGTGTCATTCTATTCCATAAAAATGCATGGCAGTGTAGGCAAGGACAGATAACACTGACAACTGATCATCCATAATTTCCCTGCTAATATTGTTTTTATTTGGTTTTATACAGGTGTGTGATTTTTATGCAGTCTGGGCTCTAGTATCTGTTGGGATGCTGACTATCAATGAAGTTGAAGTACTTCTCCAAATCTTCTCTGCCTTGACCCTGTCTTTTCTGCCATCATTGTTCAGGGAAGAACAGTCTCCAGGGTCTACCTCGAGCATTTGCTTCCAGACTGCCATGTGCTACTTTTGGATTACCCTAATACTGTGGAGAACACTGACAGTTTGATGCTTGGAAAAAAAAAAACGCAACTTGTGCGGTCAACCCAGTGCCATACTAAAACTCATCATACTGCTACCTCCACTCTTTACCATAACCAAAAGCAGACTGTTTTTGCTTTGTTTAAAAATGTTTGTAATACAAGTTAAAACTGCATTGAAAAAAAAATTATATATATATATTTAACTTTGAACTCTCACTACCTTTGATTTATGTGTAATTATGTGTGTGTAGAATAGGAAAGTTTTCCACTTCTTGACACAACTGATTGCTTAGTCAGCAAAGTGAATGCATAAATCACACCTCATACAAAAAGTGCATAAAGCACACCCCATATCTGCTGAGTGATCCTCAAAGCAACAAACCTGACGTGTGATGCCTGTCAGGTGTGATCTACAAACACCTCAGAGACCCCAGAGAAACGTGAAAAGCCTGGAGCAAATATAGCTACCCCTTGCCGTTTATCGGTTTAAACTTTAGTTTGTAAGTTTTTAATGACTGTTTTCAGACTTTAAATGCACCATACTAGTAAATCTATGTGATAATTAAACTCAAAGCTGTAGCACAGAGTTCCTCTACATTATGCCATTAACCAGCTGCTTGTGTCAGTCAAGCACCAGTGGCTCATCATGAGACACTTCAGGGACACAATACATTGTCATGTGTCTTTTCAAGTTTTAAGCGTGTGGTATGCTTTGTATAATATTAAAAAACAAAAAGATACCGTCTAGGGATGCTCATATTGACCGTTTAACCGTTAACCGAAAGTAAACATTTTGACCGATTAATACTATCAGTTAAACGGTTTAAAACGTTTTTTTAAGTTTTTTTTTTTTTTTTTTTTTTAGTTTGCTGCATGGTTTACAAATAAAATAGCCTACTATATAGCTTATATTTATTAACTCACGGAGCGCGTCGGCACCCGAGCAAGGGAAGCAAAATGAAGCGAGCGAAAAGAAGAACTGTGTGGGATCATTTTAACAGAAAGGGCGACGATGTTACCTGTAAATTATGCGGCGCCGTATTAAAATACAGCAGTAGCACAAGTACGATTTACGAAGCAAACACCCATGCGCTTCGAGTGATGAAGGGCAACAAACACTGCCCTCCATGTTATCAGGGAGAAGATGCGATGCACGGTGATCTGAGAAGATAACGCACTGATTATCCAGAAGCAGAGGTTGACATCTATATGAGAGATGATCCTCCTTCTCTGGATATTAATCATCTTGACTGGTGGAAAGCAAATGAAAGGCGCTTCCCGAAGCTGGCCACTAGCGAGACGTTACCTGTGTATTCCCGGTACAACGGTCCCATCGGAGAGGGTGCTTTCTACCGCGGGTCTAACTGTCAACAAGCTGCGCTCCAGACTGACCCCACATCACACATTGATATGTTGCTTTTTTTAAATAAAAATTAGACAAGGAGTTGAGGTAGGGCTGCTATTTTTATTTAACGAAAAATCTTAGTCTAACGAAAAAAATCCCGGTTTTTGAAAGCTTCATTCAAACGGATTCAGTGTTTTCTCTTTGTCATCTTAATTTGTTAATTATTTAAGTTTAAAAAATATATTTAGTGTAGGCCTATTGCGTTTTTTATTTGTAAATTTTTTATTCTATTTTTCTCTCATTGTCAGAAATGCTGCAGGTGCGTGGAAATTTTAACTGAAACCGGTTCTGTATGCTGCTGCTGTTGGCACGTTAAAATAAACCCTTTTATATATAAAAAAAAATGTTTGTATTTTTTTAAAGGGTCACAGATACGCGTCAATCTTATTTGTATTTAATGCCAATTCAATATTATAATCTTATCAGTTAACGGTTAATAATCGATTAACGAGCGGCGGTTGTCGGTCAGGAAAATTAATCGAAATGAGCATCCCTAATTTACCGTCTCATTTTAGTTGGACAGCAAGCAATCATCTTTGGCAATTGGCAGTTAAGTTTTGTGTCAAATTATGGTACTATAAAATGATCTGAACGCATGTTGGATATCACTGATTATTTGCAAACTAGCTATGGATGCAGAAATAAATGTATTGCGTGTGAAGCTATTGATCTTTCTACACTGATACTCAGTATGAATAAATATTTTCCCATGGCTTACTCTAGTGGACAACATTAATATTATAGCCTTTCACTTCCATATAAATGGGTCATCTTATTAATCCAATGCCACGAGAACAAGAAGTATTACAGAGCATTACATGCTTTCGGCGCTTTTTTGTTCTTGGTTTGTTCCAAGAGATTTACTTATATAATTTATAGTCATTTATAAAGGGTGAAAAATGTGGTTTACATTGAACCCTCTTCGTCATGTAAATGGCATTTTCCTAATAAAATAAAATTTATGTTGTTCTTTACAAATACCAACATCGACCTGAAAAGATTTTTGAAATACTAAAATATAATTATTTTTTTTCTAGCCATCAACATTCCAGAGCAGTGTTGACAACTAATTTTCAGAGAAAGTTGCTAAAGGAAGGTTGATTTGTTGCTAAATAATGGTGTCAAAATTGTGTCACAACATCAAATCTCAGCTCTCCTAACAGATAATATGGAATAATAAACATATTTTATACAAATCTAAATCTAATTTTTTTTAATTATATAGTTTTGTTGAGCCAACTTTTCATCCGAGAATGTCTTCTATTAACACACAGTAATCAACAGGTTTGGACTATCAAATAAGGAATATTATTTGATTCATTTGTTACTTTTGTTGGCAAAGTTTAGTATACATAAATGCAAAAGTTGTGACACAATACCTAAAATCTATTTACAATCTTATAAACAGGAAAGCTGTTAGGTGTATTAATGTAAGCATTACAACATGTAAGCATGTTTTTATTTATTTTGTAAATTATTTTGTTTAATTTACGCGTTGTTTAAATTACACATTGTATTTGTGCGTTGTGTTTAAATTATGCATTGTGTTTAAATTACACGTTGTGTTTACACAGTGTTAAAATTACGCATTGTTTAAATTAAGCATTGTGTTTAAATTACACGTTGTGTTTACACAGTGTTAAAATTACGCATTGTTTAAATTAAGCATTGTGTTTAAATTACGCGTAGTGTTTAAATTACTCGTTGTTTAAATTACACTTTGTGTTCAAATTATACGTTGTGTTTAAATTACGCTGTTTAAATTATGGGTTCACTCTGTGCCCACTATTAGAAAAAAACAGAATGCAGGTGCACATGATTGGAGACGGCCTACAACCTCAGGGACGGTATGTTTAGGGCAGAAAAAGAATTGGAAAACCAGTACAACCTTTACACCTTTGGTACCTGTCGCCCTAACTACTAATAATTTTAGTTTGGCGGACATTAAATGGGACATAACACATGTAGTTTCTGCCAATCTCAAGTATAGTAGAGTAGTATATAGTATCCTTCATATCTCTGAAGAGTCTTTAGTTTTATCAGATTTATAAATGACACATACAGTATTGTTCAAAATAATAGCAGTACAATGTGACTAACCAGAATAATCAAGGTTTTTCGTATATTTTTTTATTGCTACGTGGCAAACAAGTTACCAGTAGGTTCAGTAGATTCTCAGAAAACAAATGAGACCCAGCATTCATGATATGCACGCTCTTAAGGCTGTGCAATTGGGCAATTAGTTGAATTAGTTGAAAGGGGTGTGTTCAAAAAAATAGCAGTGTGGCATTCAATCACTGAGGTCATCAATTTTGTGAAGAAACAGGTGTGAATCAGGTGGCCCCTATTTAAGGATGAAGCCAACACTTGTTGAACATGCATTTGAAAGCTGAGGAAAATGGGTCGTTCAAGACATTGTTCAGAAGAACAGCGTACTTTGATTAAAAAGTTGATTAGAGAGGGGAAAACCTATAAAGAGGTGCAAAAAATGATAGGCTGTTCAGCTAAAATGATCTCCAATGCCTTAAAATGGAGAGCAAAACCAGAGAGACGTGGAAGAAAACGGAAGACAACCATCAAAATGGATAGAAGAATAACCAGAATGGCAAAGGCTCAGCCAATGATCACCTCCAGGATGATCAAAGACAGTCTGGAGTTACCTGTAAGTACTGTGACAGTTAGAAGACGTCTGTGTGAAGCTAATCTATTTTCAAGAATCCCCCGCAAAGTCCCTCTGTTAAAAAAAAGGCATGTGCAGAAGAGGTTACAATTTGCCAAAGAACACATCAACTGGCCTAAAGAGAAATGGAGGAACATTTTGTGGACTGATGAGAGTAAAATTGTTCTTTTTGGGTCCAAGGGCCACAGGCAGTTTGTGAGACGACCCCCAAACTCTGAATTCAAGCCACAGTACACAGTGAAGACAGTGAAGCATGGAGGTGCAAGCATCATGATATGGGCATGTTTCTCCTACTATGGTGTTGGGCCTATTTATCGCATACCAGGGATCATGGATCAGTTTGCATATGTTAAAATACTTGAAGAGGTCATGTTGCCCTATGCTGAAGAGGACATGCCCTTGAAATGGTTGTTTCAACAAGACAATGACCCAAAACACACTAGTAAACGGGCAAAGTCTTGGTTCCAAACCAACAAAATTAATGTTATGGAGTGGCCAGCCCAATCTCCAGACCTTAATCCAATTGAGAACTTGTGGGGTGATATCAAAAATGCTGTTTCTGAAGCAAAACCAAGAAATGTGAATGAATTGTGGAATGTTGTTAAAGAATCATGGAGTGGAATAACAGCTGAGAGGTGCCACAAGTTGGTTGACTCCATGCCACACAGATGTCAAGCAGTTTTAAAAAACTGTGGTCATACAACTAAATATTAGTTTAGTGATTCACAGGATTGCTAAATCCCAGAAAAAAAAAATGTTTGTACAAAATAGTTTTGAGTTTGTACAGTCAAAGGTAGACACTGCTATTTTTTTGAACACACCCCTTTCAACTAATTGCCCAATTGCACAGCCTTAAGAGCGTGCATATCATGAATGCTGGGTCTTGTTTGTTTTCTGACAATCTACTGAACCTACTGGTAACTTGTTTGCCACGTAGCAATAAAAAATATACTAAAAACCTTGATTATTCTGGTTAGTCACATTGTACTGCTATTATTTTGAACAATACTGTACAGTTGTACTGCTTCTCTCCGAAAACACAAGCATGCTCAGCCTTTATGTAGTGATTAGGGCTGCCACCTTCATCCTCAGTCAAAATAAGGGGCACACATTTGTGAAGAATGAGGGTAACTAAACAGCTGCTTGTCCTCAGCCACTTGCATAGCAAAGAAAAAACATCTATCATAGTCATGGGGACCAGAAACTGTTTGGTTTCCACATTCTTCAAAGTATCTTCTTTTATGTTCAACAGAAGAAAGAAATTATTACAGAGGGGTATTGGAAAAAAAGAATTTAAAAAACCAGGATAACAGAAAAAGCACGGCTTGAACTAGTTTAATCAAGCCAGGATGAGAAATGTTTTGGCAAGGTGTTACATAATGCTGGAAAAGACACACATTTGACAAACTCCAGCACTGATCGATTGCAAGAAAAAAAAAAACTTCAAGCATCGATTATGCAAGAATGGTCTGCCATCAGTCATGTGGCCCAGAAGCTGATTGACAGCAAGTAGGTGAATTGCAGAGGTCTTTAAAAAGGGGTCAACTATTGAGAATATTGCAAATATTGAGTTTTTGCATAAACTTGTCAATAAATGTCTTTGACACATATGTAAGGCTTGTAATTACACTTCAATATATCATAGTATAATCTGAAAAAAAAAAAGATCTAAAAACACTGAAGCAGGAGCAAATTAATATGTGTCATCCTCAGAACTTTTGTCCACGTCTTTATTTTCTATAGGCCTGCACTTTGTTTTTAGGTTTTCAAAAAAAAATTCTGCATGATTTCTGGATTATTGTCACGGTTTACGCTGCCGGAAGGAACACGGAGCCGAGGATAAACGAAATAAGGTTTTATTTTCCAACATAGGCGTTATCCAAACATGGATCACAGAGGAAGACACACGTAAGTAGCATGTGAGTGAGTTAGTAGCAAGTAGACCCGACAAAACAGAACTGAAAGGACAAGGCTTATGTACAAAGGATAATGGGGAAACACAGGTGGATGGAATAACTAAATTAACAGGGACATGGAACACATGAGGAATAGAATAGACACACATGGGAACTAATCAAACCAAACACGGAAGAAAGAAACTGGGTCACAGGGGCAAAAACACTAAATGAGTCCAGGTGTGTGACAGTACTCCCCCCTCCCGGTAGGTGCGTCCTCGCACCGTAGAAACAACCGAGGGAGGCGTGGGTGGGGACTTGGGAGGAGGTACCAGTGGAGGACAGACTCCCAGGAGGGGGCCAGCAGAAGGGGACCACGGAAGGAAGAGCCAGGGAGGAGACAGGAGCAGGAGGAGCCAGATGGTCCACCAGAGACCAGCCAGGACGGAGATCCAAGGTGGAGTCAACGGCGGGAGGAGCCATGGTGAAGGAGGGGTCGACGACACCAGGGGGCCGACAGGCGGAGACTGCACCGGTGGGTGAGGAGCCCAAGATGGAGCAGCACAGCCGCAGAGTCAGGGGGACGTCGAGGATCCGGAGGGCCTAGGTGGAGCAGAAGGCTCAGGCGACCAAGGCGGAGGCAGGGTCCTGGCAGACCGCTGTGGAGCCGGAGCGACCGAGGATGGAGGAGGAACCGGAGGGAAGGAGGAGCCTGACAGAGCCGGAGGGATGGAGTGACGAGGTGGAACCAGAGGAGAGGAGTCCCGAGGCGGCGGATGGTCGACGACTGACCAAGGTTGGAGCCGGAGGGACGAGGGAGCCCGGTGGAGCAGGTGGGATGACAGGCCACGGTGGAGACGAGGGAGCTAAGAGCCAAGGCGGAGCCGCTGGGTCGAAGGACCGAGGAGGAGTCCAGGGCTCGGAGGCTGGAGGCGGAGACAGGGCCTTAACATGCCAAGGCGGAGCTGGAGACTGGCAGTCCAGCGGCGAACCATCGCGCCCCGATGGCGCAGACTGAGGGTGAGCTGCAGGACTGACTGGCACCAGCAGGGATGACGAGGAACTGGCTGGTCTAGGAGGAGGAGAAGGATGGGAAGGACAGGAGGATCAGGGCTGGACGGAACCAGCGAAAGTGGAGCAGAGGGACCAGCAGGTCCTGGAGGAGGTGGGAGAGGGAGGCCGGGAGGGAACACAGGAGATACAGAAGATTCAGAGCTGGGCGGAACCAGCGGAGACACAGAAGATTCAGAGCTGGGCGGAACCAGCGGAAATGGAGCAGAGGAAATGACTGGAGGAGGTAGGAGTGGGAGACTGAGAGGGTATACAGGGGAATCAGGGCTGGACGGAACCAGCGGGGAAACAGGAAAATTAGGGATTACCTCCATAGACCAGTCCATCAGATCCAGCACTTGCTCCATATGACCTTCAGAGACTGTATACAGCTCACCCTCAGTCGCAGGAGTGTGGGCAGGGCTTTCCTCCACGCCCTCGATCTCCACGAGGACTCCCACGATGCACAGTGTTGCCGGCTCACACACCTGGTCAGTCGCGCTCTCGAGATCCTGTTCCCTGTCAGTGGATGGCTCGGGCTCTGCGGCTGCGGTGGGCTCTGGCTCCGTGCGGCGTGATGGTGGCTGGCTGGTCTCTGGGTCGGGAGTGGGACTGGCGAGGTCCTCTATGGGGCAGACGGTGAGAGGTGAACCATTTCTCGCCAGAGTCCACTCCACGAATGCAGCGAAATCCTCCCGAGGACCATCTTCGGGCGACAACGCTCTGCACTTGGAGATCAGGCTGGCGTTGTAGAAGGCGCAGAGCGCGTCGTCCGGGTAGCTGGTGGCATTAGCTAGCAGAAGAAACCGTCTGGTGTGGTCCTCGAGAGAACGTCCTTCCTGCTCCAGCATGAGGAGGAATCCGGGGCTAGAGAGGGGATCCATCAACACTACGAAACAAAAAGGCTGTGAAAAAACAAAAACAAAACGGAGGGAAAAACATGCAGTTTTCTATTTTCTTTTTCAGGTCGGGTCTTCTGTCACGGTTTACGCTGCCGGAAGGAACACGGAGCCGAGGATAAACGAAATAAGGTTTTATTTTCCAACATAGGCGTTATCCAAACATGGATCACAGAGGAAGACACACGTAAGTAGCATGTGAGTGAGTTAGTAGCAAGTAGACCCGACAAAACAGAACTGAAAGGACAAGGCTTATGTACAAAGGATAATGGGGAAACACAGGTGGATGGAATAACTAAATTAACAGGGACATGGAACACATGAGGAATAGAATAGACACACCTGGGAACTAATCAAACCAAACACGGAAGACAGAAACTGGGTCACAGGGGCAAAGACACACTAAATGAGTCCAGGTGTGTGACAATTATACTGTATTATTCTGTATAATGATTTATAAGCTGTTTTCCTTATGGAGATAAAATTATCCAACATTAAAAAATATTATAGTAATTTATAGTAAATACTATAGTGTTTTTTAACCATCCTATAGTGAAGTACATGAACTGTGGAAATGTATTCATATGGATAAAATAATATTTTCAAAATAAGAGTTTGTATCGGAATCGGCACCGATTTCTTGGGGGAAATCATGAATGGATGATAACTTCTGGAGACTGAATTAATTGAAAACAGAGGTGATTATATTTGGTCCCTCTGAAATTAATGATACTGCTGGAGTTAACCTGGGAACATTAAGGCCTTTTAGGAAACATCAAGTAAAAAAAAAAAAATGCATGTGATCTGTGACAGTGCTTTAAAATGTAACTCTCAAATAAGCAAAGCTGTCAAAGTTAGCTTCTACCAAATAAAAATGATTGCTACGAAGATTAAGAGTTTCTTAGCACATATAGACTTGGAGAAGCTTATTCATGTTTTTTTTATTTTTTTATTATTAGATTGTTTCTAACTCACTTTATTACCATACTCAAACAAAACTTTTGTTCAGATTACAAATGGTTCAGAATTCAGCAGCAAGACTACTGAGAGGTTCTCAGAAGCATGATGACCATTGCCTCTGTCTTTAGATCGTTGCACTGGTTACTAGGACACTATAGAATTAATTTCAAGATTCTATTTTTTGTTTTAAATCCCTGCATGGTACAGCCCCTCCATACACTGATCTTATTCATGTTCAAGAGTCATTACGATCTATATATTTGAAAAAATCTCCTACATGTTCCTCGATCAAAACTGAGGTTCAGAGGCGAGTGTGCAGTGTTTGCGCTAATTGCCCGAGGCTTTGGAACAGTTTGCCAGTGTCTTTGCAACAATTATCATCTCTGAATGAATTTAAGGAGCAGTAAAAACTGATTGTTTTATATTAGCTTCTGATCAGGAATGAGTGCTGAGGTATTGTTCCTGTTGATACCCGCCGGGGGCTGTCTTGCATGTTTTTCATGGGTAATGATTTTTTGTTAATTATTGTTATTATTATTTGAGTTATTTGTTATTCTTTTAATTGAACTGACTGTACACCACTGTGGTCAACTTAGTTGTTTTTTTAGGGGCTTTATAAATAAAGTTGAATTAAGTTGTGGTGGTAATTCTATAGCTACTGTGAAGATATAACAACTATATAAACAAAATTACTTTACCCAATACTCACTAAGTTTTCTACAAATATAAGGTAGGCTATATTACACTACAGTTTAAAACTAAAGCATACTACAGTGTTTATTACATTTTGCTGGAGCCTTCATTGCAGCCATGGTTCAAAAACACTAGTGTTTACTATAAACCACTATAGTATTTTTGACTAAATTGACTGGTATTGCTATCCTTACACACACACACATTTGGGTGTCATCGACAGAGTTTTCCCAGCGTGTGTAGATCAGTGTAAAGTTTGCGTGTGTGTCCTGGAGAGTGTGATTATGGATCGTGTTTTCCAGACGCAGCGCATGCGCAGTAGCGGCACAGTCAGACTTAGCTCGACGACTGTCACAGCTTTTAAAACACCGGCAGCTTCATCATCTCCAGCTTACACCTTCATCATCACCATCATCACCTTCTTCATCTCCAGAGTGTCATCATGAGTGGAGATCATGCACACAAACAGCACCAGGTACCATGTCTAGCATGCTCTCTATACTGAACCATTCTCGCAGGACATATCTGCAAATGTCTGCAATAAAAATGCTCCGTGATTGCAGTAAACTTGACAAACTAAAAGTTAAGATTGCACGTAAAAGGACAACATTGCAATGGCCCAGCGCCAGCTTTATGCGCTCGTATCTTCTGATTGTATGCGTTTGTGTCATTGACATGTCTTTAAATGCTGTATACATGTGTGTTTCAGATGCAGTCCGGGTCTGAGGACTACAGTAAGTGTTTTTAACAGAAGAGAAGCGCTGAAGCGCTCGTGACAGTTAAATACAGTGAGATGAAGCAGTCCCGTCCGTCTATTGTTCAGAAACGGCGCTGTGAAATCACACGTAACACCTCAAATACCGCACACCGACGGCTTATTCGTGTAGAGAAGTATCTCGGTTAGCGGATAACGACAGTCATCGTGTCGCTTTTGAAGGATAACGGTCTGAAAGCGAGGAGACGATGCGTGAGGACTCGGTCTCTGCGCCATTTTCTTTTCTCTCAACATAAGCAGCATTTCTATGAGAGACAGCAGAGATGATAACGAAATAACCGACCGAGATAACACCGTAACCACAGCTGCTAATGAAAAATCATAATACAGTAATATGAAAGAAGCTTTTGGTATATTTCTGTGAGCAACACAACTGTGGTAACTCAATCACTATGGGGTTAAGCTAAAACTATGGTAACATTAACATAAAAGTCCTGTTATGTAGTATAACTGGCATATTTCCTGGTATTCACCATGGTAGGATTATGGTTTGGGTTATATGAATATGGTAATCATTCAGTATATAGGTGGACACAAAACGACAGGTTAAGAAATGCAGTCTTGTAGTTAGTTAAGACCACAAACAAAGGTTTTCTGCAGTCAGTCTTGATTTACAGTCCCAGTTGAAACTCATGTACGCTGATATTAGTCTCTAAACACTCCTTCAAACTGCCTGAAATACGTGTGAGTTATATTTGTGGTGTACAGTGATCTGTATGCCCTGTCCACTCTAAACCGGGGAATAAAAGCACTGTTTAGTTGATCTGTTTGTCACTTTGAGTTCTGGTTTAGTTTCAAGCCTGTAAGATCAGCCGAAGTCAAGTTAGGACTGATGTTAAACAATGATTATGCATGAAATTACTTTATTTGAGCTATTTCTAGTGATTATTTGGAAAGGATGCTTCTTTTTAACCCTCTTTTGTTCTTCGTTCAAAAATGTTGAGGTCTTTTTTGATTGTTTTACTCCATGAATGGTATAAACTTGATAAAAGTTTTGGAGTACACAGTCTATGGAGCACACACACATATACAAAAATAAAATAAAATAATAATTACTAAATAATGGACATGATTTGAAAAGGTTAAATGGTTCTGAATTATTTTTTTAAAATGTTCATATTCATTAAATGGATTAAAACTACTGCATAAATATAATCTGGTATCATAATATCCCCTAAACATTCAAAGAAATACAAGATATTGTTAACAGTTATGGGACCAATTCTCCCTATTAACTATAACTATAGCTTATTAGCATGCCTATTATTAACATATTGGCTGTTTATAAGTACTTATAAAGCACATATTCGGCATGAACATATTCTACATCCCTAACTCTACCCAATATCTACTTAACAACTATCTTACTAACTATTAATAAGCAACACATTTGGAGTTTATTGAGACAAAAGTCATAGTTAATGGTTTGTTAATAACAAGTATTGGACTTTAAAATAAAGTGTGACCAAAATATCAAACTCAAATACATTACATTTCGTTGAAATAATAAAGGCCTCCACACAAGGAGCACTGGAGGGTTCAATCAATGTAAGAGATTCATATGTTGATGTGTACAGTATATATAATTGGGTGTAATTCTGGTAAAATGGGTTTTTTTGAGCTAGCAGACAAACCCCATGCAGTCATTGGACTGGCTTCACAATCTAGTGCACTGCCAAAGCATCACGCTTTGCATGTTTCATGGTGGTCTTACATTTTTCAGGTGATCTTAAATGATACAGTAGCACAAAAGCATGAAGAATTGAATGAGAACAGCACATTGTGTTTGTACATGACCAGATCACTGATGTGCTGTTTTACTCTGTGATGCATGCACTAAGTAATTTTCAGTGTGTAAATGAATTAAATATAAATTAAAAGTTTCCAAAATCTTGATAAGTGTAATGGGTACACTTACTCAAGATATACTATCATAATGTATGATTACCATATTTTACCATATATTTATATACAATGGTGTTTACGTGGAGCAACAGGTTACCAAATTTCCTTTCTGGTACTTTATTGCTAATTAAGAATTGCAACACAATCCTATAATAACCACGTAATATACTGGTAATTGCTATTATGATGTAGCATCATGTAGTGTGAAATGGTTTCATTTACTGTATGCCATTGCATATCACTGACATTTGAGGGGTGTTAAGAGTGTACAACGGTGCCAATTGCTTTTACTAATGTTATGTTAAAGGTTCACCTAAGAAATGAAAATTTGCTGAAAATATATTTACCCCTAGGCCATCCAAAATGTAGCATTGCATCACTTGCTCACCAGAGGATGCTCTGCAGTGAATGGGTGCCGTCAGAATGAGAGTCCAAACAGCTGATAAAAACAAGTAATCCAGTCCACTCCAGTCCATCAGTTAATATCTTGAGAAGCATCTTGTTTGCAAAGAAAAGTCTGTTGTCCACCCACACACTTGTTTTGAACCGTTCTGGACTGTTTTCCATCTGTGCATATTTCTTTCCTGATTCACACAAGATGATTTTTTCACTGGAGAAAGCAATTATATTTTAGCTGGAAACCACAGTTTGAAGTTGAAAACATTTTAATGATGAAGTTTCTCTTTCAAACACACAGCTTTTCTTACTCGAGGATTATTGTGATGTCTTTATCAGATGTTTGGACTCTCAATCTGACGGCACCCATTCACTGCAGAGGATGAGCAAATGATGCAATGCTACATTTGAAGAAACAGACTCGTCTACATCTCGGATGGCCTGAGGGTCGGTCAGTTTTCTGAGTTTAAATGAATTATTATGCGTTTCATTGAGATTTATGGCATCTCTGAATCTAAACCTGTCTGGTTTTCTCGCTGGTCTTTATGACACTTTATGGTTTTTGGCTCAGATTCACACAAACACAAGGACAAACATAAACACAGAGAACACAGCCACAAAGACCTCAAGAGAGACAAAGAGCGAGGAAACTTGAAGAACGGGAACAGGTGATTCTTTTCATTACTTCTGTTATTTTGACCATTTGTTTGAAGGTTTGTAAGCATCATTACTCCTCATGCGTTGACCTCTGCTTTGGTGTATTGGTCTGTTGTTGCAGTCCTGCCCATTTCAATGGCATTAGTCATCATCAGAGATTCATTTATCTAGTGTCCTAAAGGAGAAACTGATCTGTTTTTCATTTGTTTTACAGTGAACACAGAAGCTCTTCTGAGAAGAAGCATCGAGAGAAAGAAAAAGAGCGGCTTAAGCACAAAGATAAGCAAAAAGAAGAAAAGGTTGATTTATTTGTGCCGTACCAGACAGCCACAAAATATTATGAATGAAATGATGTGTCAGTTTGAGCATGCTTATAAATCTTCTTTTGGGTGTGTATTTGTATTCTTGTGAAGTTTCGTAGCTCTGATGGCAAATATCGAGATCAAGAGAACGGCTTCGTAAGGTAAGACAAGCGATGCTCCTCTTTTATGAGTCACAGTCTTTTGATTTGCACATTGGAAAATATAAATAGCCTGTTATTTTATATATGCACCAAGATAAACAAATAAAAATGGCATGTTCCACTGCTTATGTGTTGTTTCAGCTCTCTGTCAGTGAAAGTGGAAGAGGACAACGGCTATCATCAGCCCATCAAACATGAGAAACCTCTCAAGAGAGAGCGGGAGGGAGACGAGTATGTGCATTACAGATCAGTTCCCATCATCCTCAGCACATGCACACATTTGCTAAACCCATAATATTTCTGTTTGTCAAGCAGCTATGAACACAAACCCAAAAAGGTCAAAGTGGACCATGAGAAGAAAGTGAAAAGACGTAAACAGGAGGACAGTGATTATGAGGAGAGGGAGGTATGCATCGCTCTTTCTATCTACCTGCTCCTTCACTTTGGCGTTAGATTGTTACTCATGTCAGATCTGACCCGCTCAGGAAAAGAAACCAAAGAAGAGAACCAAAGAGGGGAAGAAAGACTCCACTGGAGGGAAGAAGAAAGCCAAAAACGAGCCGCAGGAAAAGTGGAAATGGTGAGACAAACTTGTACTTTTATTTTATTTTTTAATGTTTCTCCGTACTATCTGCAGTGTTTGTGTCTTGCTCTGTTTCTCAGGTGGGAAGAGGAGAAATACACAGATGGCTCCAAATGGAGGTTTCTGGAGCACAAAGGGCCCGTGTTTCCCCCGCCGTATGAACCACTGCCAGACCGTATCAGGTTTTATTATGATGGTGAGGAGGGTTGACCTTTGACCCCCCCCCCACCTGTCCGCTATCATATTCTGCTCAGAAACACTAAAATCATTACAGATTGACCAATAATTTCATTCTTTTTTTACAACCAATACAATTAGTACTTTAAGATGATTTGCCTGTAAAAAGTGCTGTTTCCTATTTTTTTACATAGTATGCTTTCTTAAAAGAGATAACTAATTAATTAGAAAAGGTGAAAATAAATGTCACAAATAGTCAATTTCTAAAAACTAAAAATAGTATCAGCATGTACAATGAGTATACATACGCTGGTCATATAATTAGAATATCAGTTCCGCCGCCCTCCTTGTTTCTCCATTGTTAACCTTATTTTTTCGCCACCTGTTCTCAATGCTCTTCTAATTTGTTGCTTTTATAATTCCCTGTGTTTCTCTGTTCATTGCCAGACTGTTGTAACTCTTACCAATAGCTCGAGCTGGACTGTGTACTCACCTTGTCTTGTCTTCAGGCTCCTGTGTCTTTTGCTGTTTTGCTCTGTCTCTTGTTCTCACGAATGCAGTAGAAGATTCCAGCTCTCATGTCTCTGGTACAGTGTTAATTTTGACACGAAATTTTAATTTAGTTTTAGTCTTAGTCTTTTGACTATAATTCTTTTTAGTTTTAGTCAAGTTTTAGTCATCTGATTTGTTTTAATTTTAGTCTTATTTTAGTCGACTAAAATTGCTTGGTATTTTAGTCGACTAAAATTGCTTGGTATTTTAGTCGACTAAAATTGCTTGGTATTTTAGTCCACTAAAATAAGACTAAAATCAATAACAGATTTACTAGACAATTTTTTACAGCTGGTATAGGAAACAAACTTAACCAAAATATATAAAACACAAATTCAACTTTATTTCAACACAACTGTGTCTTTATTTCGATTCAAAAGCTTTTATGCAGCAACAAACACTGTCATGATAATGTAAACAATAACTAGCTGCCAATTGACCATCAATAAAAGAAAAATAACGTTAGGTCCAGGACCTTAAAGCTTACAGCTGAGCTGAACAATAAGTGCATACATTTAAAGTAAATATTTAATAAGTTGGCAGCTAGGTGGATAAAAAAAGTAACAAGATTTTATAAGGTATTCATTTGTCTAGCAATATTGTATGTTTTAAATACTACAATATTGCTAGATTTGTATGTATAATGATAGGATGTGAACATTCATGTTTCACATGACTAATATAGAAATATTTGTGATATTGTCAACAAGTAGAACATTATAAAATATACTAAACCTTATTATTAATCAAATGTATTTATCATGATATTATGTAGCCTATTAGTATTGTGCTCGCATCTAATTTGAAGAAGGGGCTATTTTACAGTACTTTTCAGTTCGTAATATTTAATGCTACAACATCTACGCACTGCACTATTCCAATTTTGCTTAGCTCAATAAACAAAAGAACATCGTTGTAAAATTACATTTGAGAAAATGTCCGGGTGGCTCGTCTGTAAATGTCTTTTCAAATTGGTTGTGTTCTTGCCACGAATGAGCGCTCCGCGTGCTTTACACTTTGTTTTGTTTTGTTAGTCGTCAAACGTGAAGTGAGCTGTGGACATTTTGTCGCTCTTTTAGACAGTAGGGACTTTAAGCAACAGCTGCGAATGGAACGGCTACAGCGACCGGAAGTTTGCCGTCACACCGCTGTAGCCAAGAACGTAAAAGTCACTAAGCAACGGTAAAACAGAACAGCGCAACGCAGCATTAATTCATTTATTGAGATCTAAAAATATATATAATTTAAAAAAGCAAGAGAAGGATTGCTTTTGGCGTTAAATGACAATCTTTTGTCAGAAGAGGAGTTTTTAATATTGTATGATGTAAATAAGTCTAAAAACATAACATTTATTTACCTAACCTCTCACTTTGTAGCGACTCTGGCAAATCAGCTGTTCTCCCGTAGTAGACCGTTAAATTAGAACGTCAGAAAGTAGCAGTTAAATTCGCGCAGGCGCAATACAACGCCAGAATGGCGTTGCCGTTCCACCAGAGGCTGTTGCTTAAAGTCCCTATCACCTCTTCGAATGCCGACTTCCCGGGAGCTCATAAAAACTGAAAACCTTCGCTTCACGTCTCAATAAGTCAGGCTCTGATTGGTTCTCTTCTCTCATGCAGTCTGTTCTGTTTTGCCGGTTCTTTTGCTCATTCCTCGCATCTCTCCCGTCTGCTGATTTGATTTTCGTCACAGTCTATTTTCGTCTCGTCCTTTATTCGTTGACGATAATGTCAATCAATTTAGTCATAGTTTTAGTCTCCATCAGTGCCTTCTATTTTAGTTTTCGTTTCGTTTTCGTCGGCAAAAATATATTCGTGACGAAAATAATGACGAAAATATTTAGTCAACGAAATTAACACTGCTCTGGTATTCGGCTGTCGAACGAGCTAAACTGTGGAACGATACTCATCTGCCTTCTCTTATCTGCTTTAATAAAGCTCAGTGTAAACCCGCAACTGAATCCAGCATGTTTCTCCTGACACTGATGTATTTCAAATGTTTATTTCTTTTCATTTTTATGATTATATCTGACAACTAAGGAAAATCCCAAATTCAGTATCTCAGAAAATTAGAATATTAAGACCAAGACAAAGCAAGGATTTTTAGAAATCTTGGCCAACTGAAAAGTAAGAACATGAAAAGTATGAGCATGTACAGCACTCAATACTTAGTTGTGTCTCCTTCTGTCTGAATTACTGCATCAATGTGGCGTGGCATGGAGTGGATCAGTCTGTGGCACTGCTCAGGTGTTATGAGAGCCCAGGTTGCTCTGATAGTGGCCTTCAGCTCTTCTGCATTCTTGGGTCTGGCTTATCGCATCTTCCTCTTCACAATACCCCATAGATTTTCTTAGGGGTTAAGGTCAGGTGAGTTTGCTGGCCAATTAAGAACAGGGATACCATGGTCCTTAAACCAGGTACTGGTAGCTTTGGCACAATGTGCAGGTGCAGAGTCCTGTTGGAAAATGAAATCTTTATCTCTATAAAGTTGGTCAGCAGCAGGAAGCATGAAGAGCTCTAAAACTTCCTGGTATACGGCTGTGTTGACCTTGGACCACAGAAAACACAGTGGACCAACACCAGCAGATGACATGGCAGCCCAAACCATCACTGACTGTGGAAACTTTACACTGGACCTCAAGCAACGTGCATTGTGTGCCTCTCCTCTCTTCCTCCAGACTCTGGGACCCTGATTTCCAAAGGAAATGCAAAATTTGCTTTCATCAGAGAACTTAACTGTGGACCACTCAGCAGCAGTCCAGACCTTTTTGAAGCGAGATGCTTCTGATGCTGTCTGTTATTCAAGGGTGGCTTGCGAAAGGAATGCGAAGCTGAAACCCATGTCTTACGTCTGTGTGTAGTGGTTCTTGAAGCACTGACTCCAGCTGCAGTCCACTCTTTGTGCATCTCCCCCACATTTTTGAATGGGTTTTGTTTCACAATCCTCTCCAGGGTGCGCTTATCCCTATTGCTTGTACACTTTTTTTCTACCACATCTTTTCCTTCCCTTCTCCTCTCTATTAGGCCATTGCAGGTGTTTTGTGTTAATTAACTGATTAGAGTGTTGTACCAGGTGTCTTCAATATTGTAATATTCAGATAATGAATTTGGGATTTTCCTCAGTTGTCAGTTATAATGAAAAAGAAATAAAGATTTGAAATATATCAGTCTGTGTGTAATGAATGAATATAATATACAAGTTTCACATTTTGAGTGGAATTTGTAAATTAAATCAACTTTTTTATGATACTCTAATTATATGACCAGCACATGTATATGATGAGGATATCTTCAGATGTTGAGATAATTGTGGTGTGGTCCACAGGAAAGGCCATGAAGCTGAGCCCTGGTGCAGAGGAAGTGGCCACGTTTTATGCAAAAATGCTTGACCATGAGTACACAACTAAAGACATATTTAGAAAGAACTTCTTTAAAGATTGGAGGAAGGTAACACACTTTCCAATACATTACTGTCAGTATACTGTTGACAAATGCAGGTTTTACAGGAATAGTTTTATCAGCAGCTGGAAATGTGTAAATATTTGAAATTGTTCTTATGGAAATATTGTATCACAAAATGTTTCTTGTAAGGAAATGACATCAGAGGAGAAGTCAAAGATCACAGAGCTGAAGAGATGTGACTTCACTGAGATGCACGAGTACTTTAAAGCACAATCCGAGGCCAGAAAACAGATGTCGAAAGAGGAGAAACAGGTTAGTTTGTCACTGGACCTGAATCTATGCAAACACACACATGCAGAAAACATTTAAACTATTATTCAATCAATCAATTTTCTACAGAAAATCAAAGAAGAGAACGAGCGCATTCTGCAGGAGTACGGATACTGTGTCATGGACAACCACAGGGAGCGGATCGGGAACTTTCGGATCGAGCCGCCGGGTCTGTTCCGCGGCCGTGGGGATCATCCTAAAATGGGCAAACTGAAACGCCGCATCCGCCCCCAGGACATCATCATCAACTGCAGCAAGTCAGTCCCTGAGCAATCATTATTATTACTGATTTATATTACTGGTCTCTGTCTCTGTCTGTCTGTATGTCTGTCTTTTTCTGTCTGTCTTTATTTGTATGTTTTTATGTCTGTTTGTATCTATCTATCTATCTATCTATCTATCTATCTGTCTGTCTGTCTGTCTGTCTGTCTGTCTGTCTGTCTGTCTGTCTGTCTGTCTGTCTGTCTGTCTGTCTGTCTGTCTGGATTTTAAAATTACAAACCAAATTCCAAAAAAGTGGGACACTGTACAAATTGTGAATAAGAACAGAATGCAATGATGTGGAAGTTTAAAGTTTCAATATTTTATTCAGAATACAACATGGATGACATATCAAATGTTTAAACTGAGAAATGTATAAGTTGGGACCATGTTTAGCACTGTGTGGCATCCCCTCTTCTTTTTATAACAGACTGCAAACGTCTGGGGACTGAGGAGACCGGTAGCTGAAGTTTAGGAAAAGGAATGTTGTCCCATTCTTGTCTAATACAGGCTTCTAGCTGCTCAACTGTCTTAGGTCTTCTTTGTCACATCTTCCTCTTTATGATGCACCAAATGTTTTCTATGGGTGAAAGATCTGGACTGCAGCTGGCCATTTCAGTACCCGGATCCTTCCTCTACACAGCCATGATGTTGTAATTGATGCAGTAAGGGTCTGGCATTGTCATGCTGGAAAATGCAAGGTCTTCCCTGAAAGAGACGACGTCTGGATGGGAGCATGTGTTGTTCTAGAACTTGGATATACCTTTCAGCATTGATGGTGCTCATCTTTCCAGATGTGTAAGCTGCCCATGCCACACACACTCATGCAACCCCATACCATCAGAGATGCAGGCTTCTGAACTGAGCGCTGATAACAACTTGGGTTGTCCTTGTCCTCTTTAGTCCGGATGACATGGCGTCCCAGTTTTCCAAAAATAACTTCACATTTTGATTCTTCTGACCACAAAACAGTTTTCCACTTTGCCACAGTCCATTTTAAATGAGCCTTGGCCCAGAGAAAACGCCTGTGCTTCTGGATCATGTTTAGATATGGCTTCTTTTTTGACCTACAGAGTTTTATTCGACAACGGCGAATGGCACGGTGGATTGTGTTCACCAACAATGTTTTCTGGAAGTATTCCTGGGCTCATGTTGTGATTTCCATTACAGTATCATTCCTGTATGTGATGCAGTGTCGTCTAAGGGCCTGAAGATCAAGGGCATCTAGTATGGTTTTCCCGCCTTGACCCTTACACACAGAAATTGTTCCAGATTCTCTGAATCTTTGGATGATATTGTGCACTGTAGATGATGATAACTTCAAACTCTTTTCAGATTTTCTCTGAGAAACTCCTTTCAGATATTGCTCCACTATTTTTCGCCGCAGATTGGGGGAATTGGTGATCCTCTGCCCATCTTGACTTCTGAGAGACACTGACACTCTGAGAGGCTCTTTTTATACCCAATCATGTTGCCAATTGATCTAATAAGTTGCAAATTGGTCCTCCAGCTGTTCCTTATATGTACATTTAACTTTTCCGGCCTCTTATTGCTACCTGTGCCAACTTTTTTGGAAAGTGTAGCTCTCATGAAATCCAAAATGAGCCAATATTTGGCATGACATTTCAAAATGTCTCACTTTCCACATTTGATATGTTATCTATATTATATTGTGAATAAAATATAAGTTTATGAGATTTGTAAATTATTCCATTCCTTTTTTACTCACAAATTGTACAGTGTCCCAAAATTTTTGGAATCAGGTTTGTATATTTTTACAGATTTTTGAAACATTTTCTTAGACACATGCAATTACGGTAGAAATATAAAGATATACAAACAATAACAAACAGTTTGTAAATATTGCTGAATTGTCTAGTCATGTTTAGCAGTTTGCATCTTACCTCAGCTCACATTCAAATGCCGTCTGTGGATAGTACATAGCATGTTAGTCAACACATCAAAATAAGTGCACTTGGAAGCCGGACAAAGTAACGATAATGCTTTTTAATTATAACACACACTTCTTAACACACACTTGTTAATAAACATAATAATGAAATTGAACTCTTTTTAAATTTTTTAAGGCATTTTATGACATTAATATTGTAGAATCTACAAGTAAAGATTTGAAGTACACTATAAGTGCACATACAATGCAATTAAGCAGACTTCTTTCTCACAAGTGTTAGTTTAGTGGTTAATAATCTGAGGTCTTGACCTAAGGCAGCCCATATATTTAGCAGGCTGTTGTTGTTGTTGCTCACCGCTTGTAGAGGAGCTGTTTATCCTGAGAGCGTGTCAGAGCTCCACTTCCTGTGTGTGTTGTGGCCGGCCTGATCCTGTTTTGCTTTGGCAGATGTGTCATGCTCAAACTCTGATGATATCTTTCATACAGATCTTCAACAGAAGGAATCTCAGTTTTCCACATTAGATTTCACTGTCAGGTTAAAACAAATCCTTTTATCAACAAGCAGTAAAACTGTTACGTGTATTTAGAATATGATGATCCTCCATCGTCTGTTGTCCTCAGAGATTCGGTCCACCCTAAAGCGCCTCCAGGCAGCAGGTGGAAGGAAGTTCGTCATGATAATAAAGTCACGTGGCTGGTGTCTTGGACGGAGAACATTCAGGGCTCCATCAAATACATCATGCTCAACCCCAGCTCCAGAATCAAGGTCAGCCAACACCTAGCCCCAATCCCATCATTAGAGCTTCACCATTCTATAGTAATGCGCTGCTTACTGACACACACACACACACACACACACACACACATTTGTTTCTGTAAATTGTGGGGACTATCTATAGACTTCTATTACTTTTATCCTAGTAGTCGATTGATTGATTAATGGTCCAATGCAAACTTTGAATGGCAGTTATATTGACAAACTGGCATATGAAATGCAAACAATGGACTTCTGACTTGAGATTTTTGCGTGTGTCTCAGGGAGAGAAGGACTGGCAGAAGTACGAGACGGCGCGGCGGCTGAAGAAGAGTGTGGAGCGCATCCGAGCGCAGTACCGCGAGGACTGGAGGAGTAAAGAGATGAGGATCAGACAGAGAGCCGTCGCTCTGTACTTCATTGACAAGGTCTCCTCATCACACAGGCCACCTCACATCATCTGTTAAGACGAATATTGCGTGATTATCGCCGATGTTTAACGCCTCGTGACTAAACAAAGGGTGCCAATGCGAAACGCGAGATGTAAAAGCGTAATTTAAAAAGAAAATCCCTCAGGATTGTTTTTTTTTTGGTTTGACACGCCGCATTAATAACTGGGTGACAAATGAGATTTGCGCTTTTGTTCACGTACATGGAGCTGCTGAGGTTACAGTTAAACATGACTTGGTGGCGCTCAAGCACAAACCAGTCTTGCCGAGCACACTTGATACCTAACGACGAAGAGGAAGGAAGTAGAACAAGAAGATGCTTCATGACAAACGCAACAGCGACTACAAAAATCTCGATAAGAGGAAGTTGTCACGGAGAGGAATTGCAGATCAAATAGGATTTGATGTGTAGCGGGGTATTTCTGTCTTTCACTATGTGCCGTCTAATGTCGGGGAGTGAATTTGCATGTTCACTCGGCTCATCGTCACCGAAGATTGCTTGGGTATGAACACAAAGACCTGTCGAAAAACGTAGGTGATAAGCACAGGCGATCATCTCGGTGTGTACGAGGCTTCACATTCACTACATTTGCTTTCTGGGAGCAAATCATGCTAATTGGTCTAATCTTGAGCTAAATTGAACTTTCAGTAATGAAGTAAGATATTAGTCATAATCTACCCTTTTTTATTAAGTAATTGGTAGTATTTTAGGTTCGGAAACATTATTTAGTTTTAATCAGTTGCTTATTATCATGCATATTACCAGCTGTTTATAAAGCACATATTAATACCTAAACTTAACAACTACTTTATAAACCATTAATAAGCACCGAACTAGGAGTTTATTGAGGGAAAACTCTTAATAGTAAATATGTGTTTCCTAATCTAAAGTGTGACCTAGTAACATATATCAGTGGTCCTCGACTGGAGGTGCTTCAGGGCCCAGATTTGAATTGGACCACAAAAAAAAAAGAAATATTGCAAAACTATTGGTAAACAAAAGTTTAATCACGGTATATATTAATGCGCTGCTTTAATTGATGCACACAAACACACACACACACAGTCGGAGATCGCAGATTGCGATCACATAAACTCATCACCGATTCCTCGTGATTTTTTGTAATAAATAGCCTAGATTCTAGGTCACTTCATTATATTCCCAAACTACGAGGTGGCAAAATCACTGGAATGTTAGCACTAGCATTAGCATTTTTACCCTTCCAGTCAAATTTTGCGCTGCAAAGAGCAATACTGATTTTAACTTGTGTATAACTTGGCAAATGGCCTTGAATAAGCAGGACAATCAACGGCTTGCCGTGAATTAAAGGATTTTAAATGCACGACGTGTTTTCAGACGAGTGTTCATCAGGACGGCCTGAGTTGACTCTGTACTGCACTGAAAGCTGTTGATGTGTGTTTGCGTGTAGCTGGCTCTGAGGGCCGGGAATGAGAAGGACGAGGGGGAGACGGCAGATACGGTGGGCTGCTGCTCTCTGCGCGTGGAGCACATCAGACTGCACCCTCAGATGGACGGACAGGACTACGTGGTGGAGCTGGACTTCCCGGGAAAAGACTCCATCCGTTACTACAACAAAGTCCCCGTAGAGAAAAGAGTGAGACAATCTGCATATGAGCTGCATATTGGTGATATTTAAAGAGATAGTTCACCCAAAAATGAAAATTGTGTCATTAATGGCTCAATCTCAATGTCGTTCCAAACCCGTAAGACCTCCGTTCATCTTCAGAACACAAATGAAGATATTTTGGATGAAATCCGAGAGCTTTCTGATCTTCCATAGACACCAAGGATCCTAACACCATCAAGGCATTTAATGACAGAATTTTCATTTTTGAGTGATTGGAGATTTAAGATGTTATTTAATATTTATTCATAATGAATATATATTGGGTTTTGTTGTGTTAGGTATTTAAAAACCTTCAGTTGTTCCTTGAAAACAAGCAGGGGAAAGATGATCTATTCGACCGACTCAATGTAAGACCTTCATACTACATTTCACCATGAACATCCTCTTTCCTAGTCTGCATCTTGTTTAAACAAGCCTGTGCTGTGAAATGATAATCAAAAACAACTCTGTTTTTAAACGCAGCAATTTATTTGAGATAAAATAAAAAATATTGCATACAGTCAGGTCTGGAAGTATTCAGACACTGACATATTTTTTGTGCTTTTGCCTAAATGGATTTGCAGTATGCTTGGTATGCTTTTGTGGCTCATTTAGTATGATGCAGTGAGAATATAGAGCTCATACTAGGTGGGAAAAAGCCTTTTTAGTTTTATTCAGACACAAATTAAGCAAAATGACATGATTTGTGCATATGCTGATATTTACATGGACACTAAGTAAGATGAAACTCTGGCAGCTGGTAATGTAATAAGTGAGATTAGTACAACAGACTACTTGCATAAAATGATACAAATATCAGTTTTCACTCTATATCTCCAATAATACATCTTAGTAAGATGAAATATAATTGCTTATTTTGATGATCACAGCTCTGTAGTTCAAAATATGTAATGTATTTGATACTGATATTTGAACACGATTCTTTAAAAAGCAAGTCTGTATAATCAAGTAAACCTAAGCTGCTTCATTCCAGTAAATTTCAATCTTGTAAGAACAACTTTTGTATTATCAGTAATATTTCATTTGTAAAAAATCAGTATATATTTCACAACAAAGAGACACGTGAACCACAACATTTACAACTATACTAAAAAGGCTTTGCTTGCTAAATATTGCTAAACTATCAGTCAGACGACAGAAGGCATGGAGTAGATTATACGCAGAAGGCTTTCAGAATTTGTATATCAAATATAACACCTGATGTGCACTGTCTGCTCTGTTCTTTAGACATCAATTCTGAATAAACATCTCCAGGATTTGATGGATGGGTTGACGGCGAAAGTGTTTCGCACTTATAATGCATCCATTACCCTCCAGCAGCAGCTCAAAGAACTGAGCAGCTGTGAGTCCGTCTCTCCTCGGGTCCATGTCTGTGTACTTGATCAATTATTTGCTGATACCCATTTTATTTCAAAATTCTTTAAATGACCTAAAACCCCCTTCATCCTAAATGTTACAGCTGATGATAACATCCCTGAGAAGATCCTCTCTTATAACAGAGCGAATCGCGCTGTGGCTGTTCTCTGCAACCACCAGAGGGCGCCACCAAAAACCTTTGAGAAGTCCATGCACAACTTACAGACCAAGGTACGAGTGACGAGTGAGTTATTCGAATTCTGGCCTTTTTGCAGTCATCCATAAACAGAAATATTGCGTATCGTTATTGTAGATAGACGAGAAAAAGAAACAGCTCTCTGCTGCCAAGAAGGAACTTAAAGCAGCCAAAGCCGATGCCAAGACGCTTCGCAATGAGAAGAGTAAAAAGTAAGCAGTCTTTTATTTAAACCTTTTGTTTAAATTTTCGGAAAAACTTGAAACTAGGTAGTAAAAAGGAGATATAAAGAGATTGTTATATAATAGCCATACGTGTTTTCTCTAATATATGTGTGTGTTTTTGTTGCATTGAGGGCGGTGGAGATGAAGAAGAAGGCAGTGGAGAGGATATCTGAGCAGCTGATGAAGCTGGAGGTTCAGGCCACAGATCGTGAAGAGAATAAACAGATTGCATTAGGCACATCTAAACTCAACTACCTGGACCCGCGAATCTCAGTCGCCTGGTAAGAGATATCTGTGTTTTCACATTGACTTTGGCAACTTGGACTTCATTCTAGTAGTTTAAGCTTTACTGTAGATTTAGTGCAAAAAGTTCTTGTGTGGAAAGAGTTTTAAGGTTGCATATGTCCCTTCAAAGTAAAGAGGGGAAAAACATGCAGGCGGGAACAATAGACTCTGGCGGTTTTCCTCTTGTATGTAATGTCCGTGGGTGGGAGTAGTGGCGGTTTAGGGCCAGAGAAGGGTCTGTGCCTGAACCAGACTCCTGCCTCTGTGTGTACTGTCATCAGCCCACCTCTCGGCTTATTTTTGGAAAAACTCCATCTTATGACACAATGGCCCCTTCACCAGTTTCTCAATGCGAGGACTTTTTGTTTTGGAAAAGCATGGAAGAATATCTCTTTGACCTTTACCTCTGCTAAATGTGTGTTTGTGAAAGAGACTTTCTCCAGCCTTGACATCTTGTTTACTACTTTCTTCCCTCCACAGGTGCAAAAAATGGGGAGTTCCCATTGAGAAGATCTACAACAAAACACAGCGAGAAAAGTTTGCCTGGGCTATTGACATGACAGATGAAGACTTTGAGTTTTAAAACTTTTATTGTTATTATTTCGATGGATTGTTTATCAAGAAGATTTAGCACAAGATTATGTAAAAAATACAGAGCAAGCCAGTAGTTTCTCTCAAAATGAGGGTCTACATGAGTTAAGTGGTTTTTTGTTCAATCCATACTGCATTTTTTTAAAACAGAAGAGGGCCTGATACTGAGCCTTGCTGAACACCATGAGTCTATTCAAGAAAGGCTGTAGTTCATTTCATTAGTATCCTTTGGTTTTAACCTTCAGATTTATTGATGAATTTTGTATTTTCATAGAAACAAATAATGAAATACTGCAACGCCTGATATCCTTAATGAAAGAGATGTAAAATGAGAAATTCTGTATAAAACTGAGTTAAAAAGGGAAAAATGTTTTTAGCTGACATATAAATCAGAGGCACCAATGTCATGACAATGCATTGCAACAAAATGTGAATGTAGTCTTTTTTAATTGTTTTAATGTCTCTATTAGGGATGAACCTTTCATTTTTAATGTGTGCATAGAAATTTGTTTTACCAAAAGTATATGATTTTAAATATAGCCATTATTACTGTGTATCCTTTTTAGTGTTAGTCTGTTTTTTATTTAAAATTTTTTATTATGTAATTACATTTTTGAGAATTTGCTGTGGTATACCAGTTTCTCACGAAAAGAAATTATTTACATTGCACGACACTAGTTACCAGTGTATAGGAAAACTTGTTTATGCCAGTTGGTCACTGTTTAAACTATGAATCTATAAATGAAGAAGTCCATCGTGTGCACTGTCAATAGAAAAATGTTTCTGACCACTGTGAGGTAAATCTATTAGATAATGTACTTTTTAATTTGAAGTCATGTAAGGTTCTGCTTACAGTTTTTAAAAGCATATAAATGAAAAGCAGCTAATATAACATTTTATCCATCTTTCACCCAAGTTTATAGCTCTTTTTTTGTTTCTAACCATACTTTAAAAAGAAAAGAATTAGCTTAAAGAAAATATTTTTATACCAATTGAGGAAAAGTCCCTTTCTGTAAGACTGCTTTTTTTTGATAAATTAAACTGAAGTCATCTGGTACCTGGTTAGAGCTCAGACATTGTTGTAAATGTTATATGCAAGATTAATAACACAATTAAACACACCTTCATTCTTCTGTAATTTATTGGGCAGTATAACAATGTGAACTTCAATGTTGATTTTGCTTTGCATTAGTGTAGTAGGACATTATCAGGTTACATAGTCCTTTTGTGAAGGTTATGTGTTCAGTGTAATTATTGACAGTTTAACTGTACATTAACTCTTAGTGTAAGCCAAGTTTAGTTTAAGGTGGATTTTTAAGTCTGTTGATTTATATAGACATTGTTTACAGTAATTTAACGACAGAGAAATGTATATGTAATTTAAATGACACTGGGTCTTAAATGCGGGAAACTGAAGTGAATGAAAACAGAATGCTTGATACTTGTATGAAACAATATCTGGTAAAAAAAAAAAAAAAAAGAAGAAGAAAGAAAGAAAGAAAAAAAGGCTACCCTATGTATCAAAAGGACAGATTTACACATTCCTGAAGAAATATGGAAAAACTTCATCTGAAGAGGGTTTTCCTTGTTTAAGCATTTGTTTATTAACGTTATATGCCTAGAATAAAGGTTTTAAGGTCATACCCACATCCTCCGTGTCTTGTGCTTTGAACGTGTGTCTGCAGCGATCTGCACCTGCGGCTTTGGTTTATAACCTCTTCCTATGAGGGCATTGTGCAATCGCATGCATGTCTGCTGTCATATTATGCATACCAGTTTTGATTTGCAGAATATGCATTTCTAAAAAGAAAAAAGAAAAAAAAAGGTTATGATTTTAAAGGAGTTTCGGAATCAGAAATCTATTTAACAAGATAAGCTTATAAGGATACAGCTCAGCCAAAATGAATGTTTAATTATAAATACATTGAGGAGTAGTGGACAGACTGTCAATTCATAAAGTGATCAGCTGTTTCCTCACATAAGTCAGCATAAAGATGTCTCTCCTCCACTGAGTGGTGAGTAATAACTTCAAATCCTGGTTTGACAATGATATGAAGAGAGTAGGCAGTGCTGCATGTGCACATAAGAAGAATACTACATTTTTTTGGTTTTGCTAGTAAGTGCTGTATCTAGAGCACACTGCATCACATTGCAGCCACGATGCAATCAATGCACAGCACTAGATTTTCATTTCCAGTGGAAGTGAACCAGAAGTAGTTTTTAATACCTTGACCAGACTACCAAAAAAAAAAGCTAAATTACTAATTTTATTTTTGTCTTAGAATTTCACTCTATACACAACCACTGCCTATGTTTCACATAAAAACATACTGAATAGTTACACATGCTTTTTACACAAAATATTAGGTAGTACACAGTGCATACTGTGCAGCATATAATAAGCAGTACACTTGTGTTGTATCCAAGCTGTCTGAATATGCCTACTTACATAATATATAGTACGTAAAAAAAAAAAAAAAAAACAGTGGCCCAGAGGAGCAGTATGTCTAAAGTTATGATATTTGAAAAACAGTAGGCAAAAAGTAGCATTGCAACAAATGCTGGTCGGTCACATGACAGTAACAACATGGCTGGTGTAGCACTTCCAGATTTCATTCTATGAAACAAGTTTCAAACTATATGTAGTGCATTTTTTTTTCAGCAATATTAATTCTGGTATTGTAGTACAGTACTATTCCAAAGAACCATAATGAATATTATTTAACACTTACAAAGTATGAAATACTGTGCAGTACATAGTACACACAGCAATAATCAACCAGTATTCCATTCTGAACACAGACATACTGAACAGTTTCACATACTTTTTGTTCAAAATAGCAGGCAGTGTGCAGTGCATACTGTGTGGTATAGAATAAGCAGTACACTATTAATGGTTCCCAAATGTTGCCTGGGTCATCTATGTCCAATTCATACAGGAAATTCAAATACTGTGCATAATATACACACTGTCAACAATAGCAAGTGTAGTATTGCAGTATACTATTCCAATGCATACTCGTTCACACAGTGAGCACAGAGGAGCGCACGGTGCACACTGCGCCGGCGCTGCGCTCCAGCGGTGAGTGGAGACGGAGAGCGGCGCTGTGTCTTTAAGAGGCCGAGCTTCGCTGCGCCGCGCCGCGCTGGAGGGATCGGCTGATGGGGGAAGGGCCTGGCTCTCACTCTTGAGCTCATGGCGGAGAACAGACCTCACACCGCCGCAGCTCGGATCCGACAAACCCGCGTCTGATCTGGAGCACAGGACGACATGAGCGCTGCTGAGATCGCGGACAGACTGGACGTTGTGTTTCTGCTTTTACTGAGTCCCGGAGATCCAGCTGCATCCAAACACGGTAAGACAAAACAAACCTGTTATCATCATCATCATCATCATCATCATCATCGGTGCTCCGATCTGAACTAATGCATCTCATGTGAAGCCTTTCAAATCTGATCGGTGTGTTGAAACTTAAGAAATGTGTAGTTTTAAATCTTGTTGTTGTTGTTATTATTATTAGTAATAATAAGCATCAGTTATTTTTTGTTTATTTGTTTGTTTGTTTGCTTGCATTGGTTGCATCCGTATAAAGTGATCTTATTGACTGTATTGAACTAACGTTAAATAATATTAGAACAACTCCATTTAATCTGATTCTTATGATATGTGTTGTTACTTTATATGTTATGATAATAATAATAATAATCGATGCATTTCATTACCTATAACGTTACATATCAGACATTCACCTTAAGATATTTCTGTAATGTATAACCAGCAAAAAGCTCAGTAAGTCCAAGTCTAAAGGACACATGTGGATGCATCTCGGAGCAGGCCTCTGTGTGTGTTTTCATACTATTTGCTACTATTTCACAATGCTGTTTTGTGATTTTTCTAATGCCCTTTTCTTCCTTATTTTGGTAGGTGTCCTCATCAGGCCTGGCAGGCTGTGAATTATTCGGAAAGGAACTGAAGAACAAACAGGGGAAATGGCTGCGACCACGGGCTTCTCCTCCAACGGCCCTGTGCCCTGGACGCTGAGCGACACCGAGGTGAACAATCTGTACCGGGATCTGGAGCTGGGCACTGTCCTGACCCTCTTTTACTCCAAGAAGTCCCAGAGGCCGGAGCGACGGACGTTTCAAGTCAAGCTGGAGACCCGGCAGATCATCTGGACCAGAGGAACGGATAAAATCGAGGGCGAGAGTAAGTTCAGATTGGTGGATGATAAATCAGTGCTTGGCATTATGGATTCAGAATTACATTTGCATAATTCACAACCACACTTAGCGTTTAGTAAATATGCTTAATAGTGGTTCGTGTTTATACAAGCATATTCTGTTCGGGAAAACATAAAGAGTTTTCATATTAAGAGCTTCATTCAGTTATTCAGCAGATTTTAGTTTTATTGACTGTTTGGTTGGTCACACTTTAATTTAAGCTCCATTTCTCGTCATTAACAAACTATTAACCACATGGTTTGCCTCAATTCACTCCTAATGTGCTGTTTATTAATAGTTAGTGCATTGTTAAGTTTAGGGGTTGGGTAGAGTAAGGCATGTAGACTATGCTCATGCAGAACGTGTGCTTTATAAGTACTAATAAACAACCAATATGTTAATGATATGCATGCTAATAAGCAATTAGTTAATAGTGAGAATTGGTCTTTTTACTAAAGCGTTACCGTTTGGTTTGATATTTGCGTAAAGTATAACGGTTTTAGGTTTCTACAGGCTCAGGATGCATCTTCAGCCTCCGGATTCTCTGTGATTTTCGTTTGATGGACTGAGTTGATTTGTTTTGGTGACACCAAATGGTTTTGTTTTGGGCCGACGGTAGGTTAAAGACGTTTAGCAGCAGTATACTGCTCGTCTCAGGACTGATTGTAGGGCAGGCGCTGCTGTTTTCCTGCGGCGGGATGTCTTACACACAGCTGCGCTTTGCTCCGGATGCATCAGCCACACTAAACAGAAGAGAAAAAACCAGCCAGTGAGCCTCAGCGAGATGTAATAGTGCGTCTGAAGATGAATGTGACGCTCTTAAACCAGGCGTTTGGTAGGGCTGCTCTGCTGAATGGAAGGATTTAACAGATTTTACTGTGTGTGGCGTTCAAGGTTGTTGAAGTCATGATATTTAGGTGTGGTTGGACCTGAATTGTGTGTTATATGAAGCATATGCTCATTTATTTTCTCTCCTATAAGAACACATGGTCACAGGAAATCTGCCCAGAGATCAGACTGAAGATCTGTAAATATCAACCTACTTTAAAACTGAGAAAGTCATTAAAATGAATAAAATCCTAAAACAGCATTGGGAAAGTTCACAGCTTTTGAGAATATCAATTATGCTATTTAAATATATCCAGACTTTAAAATGACTTGCTGTCAATGTAGTCTACAAAATACAAACTAATGTTACAAATATCAAGTTATCGTAATTTATTGGTCACGGGTAGTGATAAAGGGATTTTTTTTTATTGAAACCAAGATTAAAGTTTTAATTTAGTAAAATGAGCGATCGGTATTATTGGTATTTTGAATATTTTGGGTCAAGGTTCAGCTGACGTTTGTTATCTCGTGGAGACACACCACAGGAGAAGTGCTAATGAAATGTGACTTTTTAACATTATTTTAAACAAAAGTTTGGTTTTGGGTAAATATTTTTAGCATTTTTAGTTTTGGGCGATCATATCTAGTCAAAAACAGTTGGAAGGTCCGACATTGGTGTATTTGCATGGTACTTCTTATTGGGGAAATATGACTTTCATTTCCTACTAGTTAACCATATTAGTGAAGTTTTGGTTTTGTTTGATGTTGGCCTGTTTGTCACAAACACATTGTGTGTGTGTTTTAATGGTGACTCAACTTGTAGAATAATTATTTTGACAGTATATCTATCAATATCTATGTTTTTCTTCATGTAACATTTTAGCCCACATCTTTATGCTTTCGAAGGATCTTAAAGGGGTCATAGGATGCTGATAAAAATAACATTTTTATTTTGTGTAATGCAATGTTAAAGGGTGGGTGAAATGCTATTTCATGCATACTGAGGTTTTTACACTGTTAAAGAGTTGGATTCCCATGCTAAACATGGACAAAGTTTCAAAAATTAAGTTGCACATTTGAAGGAGTATTTCTGTTCCAAAAATACTCCTTCCGGTTTGTCACAAGTTTCGGAAAGTTTTTTTCGAGTATGGCTCTGTGTGACGTTAGATGGAGCGGAATTTCCTTATATGGGTCCTGAGGCACTTCTGCCGGAAGAGCGCACGCTCCCGTATAGCAGAGCACTGAGAGCACAACAGACTTCACTGATCAGAGCGAGAGCGTCGCGAAATGTCACAAAAGGAGTGTGTTTTTGGTTGCCAGAGCAAGACAACCCTGCACAGATTACCAAAAGAGAAACAGCATTAAGGGACCAGTGGATGGAGTTTATTTTTTACAGAGCATCAACGGAGTTGTGCAAGTGTTTGTGTTTGTTCCCTGCATTTCGAAGATGCTTGTTTTACAAACAAGGCCCAGTTTAACGACGGATTTGCACATCGTTTATTTCTTAAGGATGATGCAATCCCAACGACAAAGGGTCACGATCATGTGCTGGAACCGCAGGCGGTGAGTAAAACCGCTTAAAATATCTCTGCCTCCTTGTTAGAGCGTGCGCCTCCCATCGGAGACCCGGGTTCGAGCCCCGCTCGGAGCGAGTCGTTGCTGCTGCTGCTCTCGTTCAGTTTCAGCCTCGGGATCTGATTCTGGATCATAAATATACACTGAATCTGACTGTTAGCCATGGTTTGTTTTGGTTGGTTTTTTCCTCAAGGTAATGTCAGCTTCCAAACGCTGTCAACGCAAAAGCCTACTGGCGCTCGTGATTCTTTAGCTCCGCCCACACGTCACGCCTCCAGCCGGTCGTGTTTTTCCGGGAAAAATCGGTACAGACTATCTTTCTCTTATGAATATATAATAAAACTAAAGACTTTTTGGAGTTATGAAGGATGCAGTACTACTCTATAGGTACTCAAGATTAACAGGATATTGAGTGAAAACTAGCATTTCACCCCCCTTTTAAGCGGCTTAAAGTAAAAAAACCAAACAAAAAAAAACACAATTTTCCACATAATGTAGACTATTGTTGCTCCTCTATTCTCTGCCTTTCTGAAACGCGTTGATTTTACAAAGCTCAGTGAGGTGTGCTCTGATTGGCCAGCTATCCAGTGTGTTGTGATTGGCCGAATGCCTCTAGCGTGTGACACATATGTTGTGCCCCTCACCATACTGTGATGCCGTTTGTCCCAGTGCGACAAGAGAAAAACAATAAAACCAATTACAAACTAGGCTTTTGTTGCATCCAGTGGTGACATAGTTACTGATTATAATGACTTGTACTGTGTAATTATGCGTTGCGTTGCTTATTGCGCTGCGTAAACATAGCCTTAGTGCTCATTGTAGCCTACTCTCCCAGGAAACAGTCATCCATAAAATGCTCTGCACACATCTGAATATTTGGGTTGAACTGTTCTGGATCAGTGTTGTAAATACAACTTAACCAGCGATTTCTAGTTGTGTCCTCTTTTGAAAGAGCCAAACAAAGTAGTTTTACTTTCACAAGCAACAATACTACAGCGAGAATAAAAGTTACGCCTTGTGTTTGCGTGAACATTTGTGCTGCGTTATGCAAATCTTCCCACATTGTGACATAGACGTGTGGGGGTGTGTTTAAATGAAGCGTTTTAGGAGGGAGTGGACGAGTCGTAACTTTTATAAAGAATATCTCTTTGGATTTGAGACTTAAGTCTTTGTAACTTTAGGGATCTTATCTATTCATGAACAGCTCGTAACACTCCAAAGAGAAAGGAAACCTGAAATCGCATCATATGACCCCTTTAATGACTAGGGGTGGGAGAAAAAATAGATTCTCCGATGCATTTTCGTTTAAAATGTAAAGTTGTAAAGATGTATTTGCACAGCAGAAGAATTAATTGGGGAAAAAAATGAAGATCAAGAGTAGTTTTGGAATTGGATGATGACTCCCAGAATGGGATCGGATCATGAAGTGCCTGAAGATTTCCACCCCTAATAGATGTACAGGATGGATGGAAACATTCTGATGCATCGTTAATCGTCATCGAAACGAATCGTGAGGTACCCATAGAGTCCCACCCCTGTTAATGACACAGCCGACTGATCTTTAAAAAGCGCTGCTTTATTTGTGATATGAAAGAGTTGTTTTGGAATGCTGTTTAGCTGTATGGACCAGTTCAAACCATTTCAAGCGCTCTCTGTTTGCGTGGCAGGTGACGTTTAGATTTGAACTCGCACATCTAGTTCAGATGCGCTTGGCTTGGTCTCCATGCTCAACTGATCGTGCTAACATGTTTCTTTATTTCGACTGATAATCAGTGTGTCACTCCTCCTCAAGCACATCAGATAAGCTCACTTATGAATGTTTCGGTTGGTCTGTAAGCCGAGTTGGATCTGCACCAAAACGTTCCCCCAACTTCACGCTCCGATATCAGAGAATCAGCAGTTAATAAAACTCACGGTAACCAAAGGTGTGTTCGCATCTTTGGACAAACTGTGCTTTTAGAAATTTTAATTGTAATGGGTTTTCCTGAATGTTCCTGTGGTTAAACTCTCTTTTAAGGTGTGTGTGTGTGTGTGTGTGTGTGTGTGTGTGTGTGAGACAGGAAGACTCTCGGTTGTGCTTGTTTCCTGCTGCCCTGTTTGGAATTGTCAAGCAGTTCTCTTGCACCAAGCCTGAGCTCCAACCGCCTTTGTCCTGTGTGTGTGTGTGTGTGTGTGTGTGTCTCAGAGAGGGGCTTCCTCCGCAGGACTGTTGTGTTTGTACTCCCCAGCTTTATCATATAAAAAGAAACAGATGGAGCAGATGTGGACACTAGTATCTGGCCCTGCTGACTGAGGTCATGTGTGTTGGGTGTTGTGCAAGGACTTTGTTCTTGTAGATTCTGACGACTCGAGGTAATCCGAACCAAACTTTGAAGAGAAACTCACTCATTTAGTTAATGTGGATTTGGGTCAGAAAGTCGTCTTTAGTGAGACTTAATCTAAAGCAGTTCAAATAAAAGTTCTGTTAAAATAAAGTCTTGGTTTAGAGATGAATGGTTTGTACTACATACTTCATGCGTTAATAGAAATTCTTGGTAATTGGTAGTTGGGAAATCGTCTGATCTGATCGTCTGATGGACGTAAACCAAAAGATCAGATTGATTTTGAAAGCAATTTTACCTTGATCTTTTGACATCCAAAGCTCATTGTACCTTTGAAAGATCACGCAAACATTTGTGATCATTTAAGAGTCTCATTTAAGAGACTAGAAATGAAAAATAAACATTTAATAGTGCTGTCAAATGATTATTCGCATGCAAAATAAGTTATTGTTTACATAATGTGTTTGTACTGTTTACATACATATAAATACACACATACAGCATATATTTTACAAATATTTACATTTATTTACATGTGTATATATTATATTTATATATAAACATAACATATTTTTCTGAAATATATATGTGCATGTGTGTATTTATACTGTATACACACATATATATTTGTAAACAAAGACTTTTTTTACTTTGCATGCGATTAATCATTTGACAGCACTGATATTATATTTCTACTTCTAAAGTAGATATGATTGGGGTCCCTTAATTAGGAAGGTAATTAGTTCAAGTGTTTGTTTTTGATTTAAGGCTTTAGATCTGAACTATGCTTCATCTGATTTGACTAGTTTCTTCATTGGTCTCATTAAGGACATTTTTATGGCCATTGGCCTTTGGTTTATGATTCCTTAATCATGTCTTATTCACACAATATCTGTCATATCAAATGTCATTGCGAGTCATCTTATTTCCTGATATGATTTAGGAATAAAATACTTGAATGAATTTGATTATCAGTGCAAAGAACAAAGCACGAGGTTTGAGTCAGGTTATGTTGAGAAACACTCATTACTTCTTGTGCCAAGATATTCTTCTTGTGTGTGTGTGTGTGTGTGTGTGTGTGTGTGTATTAAATTAAAGTTAACTTGTCCGTATTATCTGTATTTAATGGAAGAAACTAATCACAGAAGTGTTAAATTATCAAAGGTCATAAAGTACACAATTTATATTTTATTCAATTATTACTCTTCCTGTAATCATCCATCATACTTTATTATAACTTACTGCTCCTTTGTGCAAATATTGAGATATTTTGCTTTTAAATGATAATTTAAAATGTGAACGTTTAGTTTTAATGCCTACTTTTGACATTACTGGCCGATTTTGTTTTTTAATTAAACAAACAAAGCTCCATTCATCTCAGTCGATATCTAGTGTCTGATTCTATATTACATAACAGCTTTTTACCTTAATGTTGGAAATATGCAAAAAGGCTGAGTTTAGATTTGAATTCAGAAAAATAAAAATAATGCGCAAAATGTTCTGCATTATTAATTAAAGTTTTGAGTTTTGTGTGTGGTAAGCACTGTTTAAAACAGATTTTATTGTAGAAGGTCAGAAAATATTCAAGATGTGATTGTGAACAATGAAGAAAACTTTAAAGGTTTGAATTTTTTTATTTTAAACAATCGGTAATACATACACGTGGTTTTTACTTATTTGTTGAATGCTCTTGTGGTTTTAACAGTCTAGTTTTTACTGACATTTTCCCTTTACTCTTTCAGAGTTTGAATTTTATTTGAATATAAGAAATATTTAAGTGAAAAAATCAAATAAAATCTTGTACTTGTATCTGATACTTAATCATGATTAGTTAAGTATTTATAAAGTATATATTGTGAAACCATTCCTGTGAACTCATGATATCAGTATGTCTGTGTTAATTATGAAACCTTGCTAGCTATATTTGTCGTAATCTTTTTATAAAAGTAATCAGCCTTGTGAAAGCCAGGCCGTGCCGATCAGCGACCTGTAGCTGCTCTAATATCATTGGGATTATTGCTTTATTTGACATTTTCAGACTCTTGAAAACCCTGAGCAGTATAATAACATTAAATATGACTATTGGGTTCTACAAGTGTCACTCTGTCTTACGGTTTACAGACTAAACTTGATTAGTTTCTACTAAATGCTGTCGTTTCTACAGAACAGTCACCATAGAGATCCAGAGTAGCACACACATAATGAAGATTTCATTCTGTGTTCTGCCGGATTCACGGTTTATGACGTGACTTTATGAGGAAATGAGTGTTACTAAAAAGTAAGATGGAGCTGGTGTTGAGTTTTATTTAATGACACCTGTGTCTCTGTCAGAGCAGCACAGGATGAGTGCGGTTAAAGAGCGAGAGGAGAAACGGGACGCACACACACACACACACGACTCTCTTAAATTTAGCAGCCATAAATATTTCTTAGAGACAGAAGCCGTGTTGTTGTGACATAGGTTTTCTTTAATGCACAGCTTATTTCTGTTTTTGGTTCATTCAGTCATGGTACTTTCCAGATTCAGTTTCTTCCTATTCGTCTTGAATAATTTTGTAATTTGGTGTCTTTTCTAGTGCAGACAAACGATTATTCCCGATTTATCGCATTCAAAAATATAACGTTTAGTTTACATAATATATATGCGTGTACTGTGCATATTTATGTATATATAAACATGCACACATAAAGGCTATATTTAAAAATGTTTTATATAAAAAAATGTTATATTTTAAACCTTATTCTAGCCAACACCTAAACTTAACAACAACCTTAATAACTAGTGTTGTCAAAAGACCTGGTACTTCGGTACCAAGTCGGTACTAAAAAATTTGAAATGTGATGGTACCAGGTTTCTTTAAGTACCGGTAGAACCGAGGTCCCGTTCAAACCCGGTTCTTGACAGATACAGTGCTATAATTTCCACAAAGCAGAAAACGAGGACGGAATCTCAAAATCATGAAAATGAAACTATGAAAATATGGACAGTCACGGAATTTGTCAAAGTTAGCATAAATTAATCAAATCAAATCTCCATATGGACCAATATCTGTAAATGTTAAGCCGCAAAAGTTGTTTGAAATATGAATCCTGCATGTTCTGTGTGTTTCTGTGTGAATGATCGAATAGCAGAGACGTGCGGGTTTGTTTACTACATAGACTGAAGCGCGTGACGCTTGCATTAATTTCAGCATCTGAGCTTCAGAGTTCTCTCTCCATCAAGCGAACTGTACTTTTCGATTCATGTCAATGGACGCACAGCGCACCTGCATTTGACGCTGTGCAAAGGTGCTCAACTCACCGTCGCTTTACTGATAGCGCTCTTTCTCACACATGCAAAGAGAGAGAGAGAGAGAGAGAGAGTCTTACCAAACTGAATCGACATGCTATATGTAAACTATATTCTTTGTTGTCATCTCCTGTCAAAATAATGGAGTTCATTTAGAATGATTCATATTTTTCGAACAAGAAGAACATATGTCGGTTTTTCCAGTAGCGGGCGGAGCTAATGCACAAATGGCAATTTCATTGGCTACCGTTCATCTATTACCGTCCCTGTGTTTCAGCAAATCAGTTTGACCTAACGCATACGTAAAGCAACGTGATTAATATTCATGAACCCAGCAGCTCGTCAATCCATAGTGCATTGTATATTGTTAGTATGGTAGTAGAATTGGGAGTATTATCTTTTAATAATAATTATATGATCTATTATTATTTTTTATTTTATTTTATTTTTTTACAGAAACCCTCAAAGACCAAAAATATCTTAAGCATCACCACCAGTCTTTATTCAGTTAAAATGACAATTATGCGTTCATTAAAAGTTCATTTTTACATAAAGGCATTGTGTTACTAAATATAACTATTATTTAGTAAAATGTATATGATACTGCTACTACTGTTGAAAAAATTAATTAAACTTTATTTTTTAAAGAAATCACAAAATATTTCTTCCATGTTTTAATTTTAATAGCAAATAAGCCCCTTTAAATTTCATAAATTAAGACAAATAAAATTTGGGCGAAACTTGTTTACTGTTTTTCATAATTATATAACAAGTAGAAAAACTTTAAACACAATTGTAAATAAGTATAAAGAATGGCATTGGTTTTATTTTTAGTGATAAAGTTTTTTTAATTTTAATTATTATTTTTTTAATTGGCATATTTTTGTGTTTTACTCTGGTACTGAAATTGGTACCGAGAACCGTGGATTTTCACTGGTATCGGTACCGAATACTGAAATTTTGGTACCCTGACAACACCATTACGAACTATTAATAAGCAGCAAATTAGGAGTTTATTGAGGGGAAAGTCATACTTAATAGTGAATAATGTGTTCCCTAGTCTAAAGTGTTACAGTTTTTATCTCTCAGGCTTATGTAAAGCCCTAGAACCTGTATTTAACGTAATAACCTGTTGTTCATCATTGTTCATGTTCCACTTACACTATTAAACATATTAAGAAGAAAACAGCTTTTCGTGTCCTTTTTGGTAATCTGCAGTGTTGCTCGAATAGTTTTGGGCTATCCTGAGGCGTGTTGCGCTGTGGTGCTTGTGTGGGTGAGGCAGGTTCACATCCAGCATGTGAGGTGTTTATTATCTCTGCTGCTGCTCTTCCTGTCCTGGGGCAGGATCATGTTCAGCGACGGGATCCGATGTAATGTGGCATTAAATGATTACATTTATATGGTACATCAAAAAATATTGTGGAATTACCATTACCAAGTCCAAAAAATTCATGATGGGGCAGTTGAAGTCTCAAAAATGTGTCTTAATCAAAACGTTCCCATTGCTATTGTTGTCATTTTTAGTTGGCGACTTCTGTTATTTTTAGGGATGTGATGATTAACCGCGAGCTGGTTGAAAGTCTATTAAAATATGTGACGATTCAAATCGGTTTAGATGCTAAACCAATCGTGATTCATTTAGGGGCAGGAGTTTGTGAATGTATGTCTGAGGGAACTTGCTGTCTTCAGAAGAGTTTAGATTGTATTTTTTCTGTTCATCTTGTCTCTGTATGGAGCATATTAAAGTTCATAAGTGCAGCACTGCTTGTTTACAGCGGTAACCAAGGAAACACTGCATCATGGTTCCCAAGTGCAATGCTGCTTTGTTTACAGTGGTAACCAAGGAAACACTGCATCATGGCTGTTCATAAGTGCAGCGCTGGTTTGTTTACAGCGGTAACCAAGGAAACACTGTAAGCTCCACCTGCTGGCAGAGAGTGAATCTGCCGCTGAGTCCCAATTCGCCTACTTATACTACGACCTAAAAGTACATACTTTTGAGTGTGTAGCAAAAGAGTATGCACGTTCTGGGACATACTTCGATGACGTCATGCAACGTGAACGACAACGTGGTTGCCTAGTTACGCACACCACAACTGTTAACATTTCAATAATACTTTATGTCCAATAAAATTGTATTTACTATTCCCATCTTTTTTTCTCATCGTTTTGTTTCACAATACATTTTACAATGTGTTCTTCTACCAAGCTGAGGAGTGAAGAAGCAGGGCGGTGTCGTCGTAGAACCAAACGCAGGTCGTTTGTGAGGCGGCTGGTTCTGACCTTCATGTGCAATGTGTGTAACAAAATAAAATATAACTTTAATTAGGGTTAAACATTTGAATTCTTACACTTAAAAGCTGAGGGCGCATCTCCGCTGCTGCACCCGGCTGCCATGTTTACATCACCGCAAAGCCATCGCGAAGCTCCTCCCTCCTGTACACAATGGGTTGTGGGCAATATTAGCACTTAGAGTGTGCATTGATCTGCACTTCGAATTCTAACCGGAAATAGTAGACCATCCGGGTATCTTTGGAATACTATTTTCAACATACTACGATTTGGGAAGTACTAATTCTAGTTTCGCATACTATTTAGGACGGATAGTATGCGAATTGGGACTCTACTTGTGTCTCGTTCAGCTCGTCTGCTGTTTCTGTTTCATGCAGATACTTTTAATTTATAGTTATACAAAACTGAAGTCAAGCAATTATGTTTTTTCTTAATTTCTAAATTATACACTCTAATTTAGATTAAAAACTGCTCATGTTGCGTATGCTGCATCTTTGTTTGGATCATGGTTAAAATCCAGTGGTTGTCTCTAATTTTAAATGGAAAGAGCACAGACAAAGCTTTATTTTGTTTATGTGAAGAGATTTCTTTTATTTGTGTTACTTATTTGATTTGGGGCTTGTTTTAATATTTTAATTTAGTTTTGTTATTTACATGTACATTATTTTTATTTAGCAGACACTTTTATCCAAAGTGACTTACAAATTAGGACTTGAGAGGCAATAAAAACCAACCAAAGAGCAACAATATGTGTTAAGTGTTATATTAGTATATTATTATCGTGTTATTTCAATTTCACAAAGAAACCTGCTGCAGTTTGTCCAAGCCATAATAAAGGAACACATTTAATTTATAATTTGTCTTAAATCTCGTTTTGTGATGTGAATCCTTACATCCCTAGTTGTTTTTAAATACATATGTGGTGTTGTGCTTACAGTAACTAGGGTTGCAAAAAGGTGGAACATTTCCAGTACATTTTGGAAACATTCCAGGATTTTTGGAATATTCCAGGGATTTTATTTTTGAGAAGTTATTTTCCACCTGCAACCCTAATAGTAATAATGAAGGTATAAAAGTAATATTCCTGCAGCTGAGACAGAAGAGCGCTAGCAGCACTGTTTCTCTGAAACTGATCTAACGTGTAGCTCGAGAGCAGTTCAAGCTGCTTTGGATAAGAGTCTCTGCTAAATGTGGAATATAAATGTAAAAATGAATTTTCATGATGTAACAGTTTCATGCTGTGGTGTTTTGCTCAGGTTACTGGTCACATTTGTAGTATTATAAAACTATAATTGTTTTCTGAAGTAACTCTCTGTTATCTCATGGACGGTTCGTTACAGACGTAGGTAATGTGGTTCCTGTCATTTTCTCTGCAGAAAGCTGGTGAAGTGGCCTTGCTTTCGCATTAGATACATTAGGGGAAGTATTTCAATAATCCTGTCCAGTTGACCAGTACTGAATCTAATATAAAATTCATGGAATTACACTGCCGTTCAAAACTAGTCCGTAACATCTCATTCTTTTTATTTTTTGAGAAGAAAGTGGTATTTTTATTCAGCAAGAATGAATGAAATTAGGCATGTAAAATATTGATTATTTCCAAGATCGATCATCGTTTAAATTAATGATCAATTAATCGATTAATTGTTAACCATAATGCTGAAAAATTGTCTATTGCAGCCAGCAGTCACCGGCATGACAGGATGTGCAAAAGTCACACACACACACACACACACACACACAAAATGCTTTCTCGCTTGAATTAAAGGGGTTTTAGTCTGAATAAAATGCTAGTTGCAGGATTGTAAAATGAATAGATGTGATTATGATCATTTGATAAAATGAAGAGAGCATGCCATACGTCTGGGGTCATTTAGTTTGGTTGACTGTTTTCTGGCACGGAGACCGCTGAACTCGCCTCTTTAAATGGTTTTGTGGTGTTCGTTGTAGGTTTTCAACTGACATTATGGCTTTTAAAATAAAATTATCCCAAACGTAACTGCGCGTTTGACTGCTGCGCAGTAAGTGAACCGCATCCATCGGCGTTGCTGCAGAAAAACACTGTTGCTCACATTCATTTGATCCTGCTGGATTTTTGCTTTCTGGTAGGCCTAGCCTATTTGTTTTTAAAAATCCGGCATACAGTGCATTAGATGGTGCATGCGTACGTGCAAATCCAAATGTTTCCATATTCGCAATATTTAAATGTTAAATTATTATTTATAATGTAACCTACTTACACATTCGCACACAGATGGAAAAGATGTTCCTCTTCATATGAGCAAAAACGTCCTGGAACAGCAGAGAGGACCGGTATACTACGGTCTATTTAAACTGTCCAGTGTAACCTTTTAAATGTTTAGTTGACTATTTAATTTTGATAATGAACAGACTGCGATGTAAGTTTGAATCGATAGAATATACACATGCTCCAGTCTCCAGCGCGATCCAAACAGCTGAGACAGAAAAAAGTTTTAACTTTAATTTGTGCACACTCACAATACAAACAGAAGATCTTGTGCTTTTGTAAAATAAAGCAAACAAACAGAATGCGTTGTCATCCTTTTTTTTCTGTGAACTTATGGAGTGGCGCCACACTTCTGTTTTAAATCCGTTATCTTAATTAAGTCTGATATATTTCACACATTTAAAAAAAAAAAAAAAAAAATTATGAAAACACATTGTTATTTTTATGTTGGGCCTATTACTTATATAGGCTATTTATTTTCCTTAAAGCATCCCATTTTGTCCCAGGGCTTGAGAACCTGTGCCCTACTGAAGTCCATGCAGAAACTAGTGAACGATGGTGTCATTTACAAATTATAAGCTCTGATTATGACAAGTTTGGTATAAAAGCTTTGTTTATTTGAGGAATAATAAGTTAACTGGACAATGTTAGATGGTGACCAAGCCTCTGGATGCCGTTCGGGCCCATAGCCTTCATTAGTGTGGCTTGTTCTGGTTTGCCGGTTGGTCACGGATTTCCACAAATTCAGTAACATTTAGGCATTGTTTATTTTCCTAAATCTTCACAGTCTTACCCCTTTAATTTCACAGGTTTATTTGGTTATCTTTCACTTTTAATTGCATCTCTTACTGTGTGTGGTAAACATGGGAAGAGAAATGAAAGATTTCATGAATTAAGTATTCGTTCGATTTATGAATTTGTTCCCTTATTTCAGTTAAATTATGGGTTATTTAGGGAATAAAATTAATGAAACATGGACAATTGCCACAAATTAACAAGTTCTATGAATGAATCTGTCCTGTGTCCCTTAGCCCTGCAAAGCGCACGATATGAAACAATTATCTGAAGAAATGACTTAGTTACTACATTTCTATTGCTTTTCATGTTGAAGAACTTTTGTTGTTTCTATTTTAATGTACTTTTAAAGTTTAAGTCACATTAAAAGCTTAATTAGTACACTGTGAATGATGATGCATTTATATAAGGCACAGCCGCTCGCACGTCTTCTGAACATAAACCAATTACTTTGAATTTCTAAAAATAGCTTTTTTAAATCCTGAATTGAATCGATTCTGCATCAACCCAAAGATTCAAACTAGTTAAAATACATTATTAAAAACCTAAATGTTTCTTTTATGTTGGAAAAAAAAAAGTTAATTGTACTTTAATCCTTATTCTGTTTACTGTAGTCCGTCTCTCGTGTCTCTTTCAGTTGATATTCGGGAGATTAAGGAGATCCGCATGGGCCAGAAGTCACGAGACTTCGAGCGATATGTGGAGGACTCGAGCGCACGGCCGGACCAGGCACACTGCTTCGTCATCCTCTACGGGACAGAGTTTCGGCTCAAAGCGCTCAGTCTGGCAGGTAAACCACGACTCTGATGCTGTGCATCACTTCTGTACACTCTAACACACACACAGTTGCTCTTGCACGCACACACATGCTCTTAAACACACACACACAAAATGTTCTTGCACATGCACACACACTATCTTACTCACGCGCGCACACACACACTCACACAAAACATTCTTACACACACACACACACACACACACACACGTGTATTCATGCTGGTGTTGTTCTCTCTGCGCCGCAGCGACCTCAGACGAGGAGATGGTCATGTGGGTGAAGGGCTTGACCTGGCTGGTGTCCGATACGCTACGCTCCCCCACACCCCTGCAGATAGAGAGGTGACCTTTGACCTTTACATGCACCCCTTCCTGTAGATATCGACTGATGAATACCATCGAGCTTTGGGTTCACCTTTGTGACCATGGACCACAAAACCAGGGTCAATTATGAGATGTCTACATCATCTGAAAGCTGAATAAACGATCCCTCCACTGATGTATGGGTTATTAGGAGGACAATATTTGTCTGAGACTCAACTATTAGAAAATCTGGAATCTGAGGGAGCAAAAGAAAATCCAAATATTGAGAAAATCACCTTTAAAGTTGTTCAAATGAATTCTTAGCAATGCATATTACCAATCAAAAATTAAGTTTTGATATATTTATGGTAGGAAATTTACAACATATCTTTATGGAACATGATCTTTACTTAATATCCTAATGATTTTTGGCATACAGTGTATTGTTGTCTATTTCTACTGTTCCTGAGCTACTGATGACTGCTTCTGTGCTCCAGGGTCACAGAGGTCAAGTGTAAAGTGCCTGAAATGTGAGCATTAAAGTGTCCTGTATTTTTTCTTCTCTTTCGCTGGACTCAGGTGGCTGAGAAAACAGTTTTACGCAGTGGATCGTAACAGAGAAGACAGGTATGTTTCATATGAGTGTAATCGAGCGCACAGCTTCTGGAAATAACCATCTCTACAGCAGAAGCTGCGCGTTTGAGCTGTTTTCCTGCCATAGCGGTCCATTTCATCTCTCAATCTCATCTTCCTTGCGATATGTGTAAGGTGTGTTTTTTAAGGGTAGAAAGAAATGGCTGACTCAGAGGTACCAGTCCTTATCAGACCAAACACACACACACACACACACACACTCCTGTTGGGTAAACAGAGCTCAGAGACGGCACATCCTGCAGCAGGAAACAAAGCTCAGAGCGCGAGTGTGTGTGTGTGCTCCTACACACACACACTGAAGGTAAATACAGCGAGAGTGGTTCAAAGACACATGATCTCTGTGTGAGGAGCTGTGTTCGGATGAAATGGTGGTCTTGTGGAGATAACATGCCATTTCCAGCTTGTCAGATCACTTGTGACTAAATCAAATCAAAGAAATGACGTACACAGCAGAAATTAACACTCTTTTCCACTCACACTGGAGCGGTGCCTCTTCACCTGTACACACCGACAGTGTCTCTGTGTGTTTGTGATAAATAAATACAACTCATACGTAAAGTAGTAAATAAACTGAAATATACTGAACTGTATTTCTAGCCACATTCCCAAACGCTGTGTGTTCCTCTGCAGAATTTCCTGTAAGGATCTGAAGAGTATGCTGTGCCAGGTCAACTACAGAGTTCCCAACATGAGGTTCTTACGGGAGAAACTCCCGGTAACTATGCTCTTTCTCTCCGCTCGCTGCAGGAGTAATAGTTCACTGTATAACGACTGTTATACGGTTTAATTCTCACACTGATAACTGCACTAATATTTTGTCTATGTATTTGTTTAATCTGTATTACCAATGCATTTGTAATTCGAGGAAAGCGTGTGTTCATAAAAGTATCATTCGTTGTTTTTCATGTGATATCTTGGTTAGGATGGAGAGCTGAGGAATGGAGATGTGTCGTATAGTCACTTTGCGCAGTTGTACCGCAGCCTGATGTTTGACGCACAGAAATCAGTGAGTCCCTTTATCTGAATGTGTTTATATACAGGTGGAGCAGGGCTGAGGGAAGCCACTTCAACCCCATCAGTCACCCCGCTTCTCAAAAGAGCTTCACATCAATACTCGCCCTTTAAAAAGCCACAAGATCTATGTCTGAAAGCCATTAGGCCACACACACACACACACACACACACACAGAGAGACGGACGTGGCACTGATGACCCATGCACTTAAAGCTGTGTGTGTGTGTGTGTGGATTGCATCACTTGTGGCCCGTGTGGCTGTTTGATGGCACATCAGTTGACTTCTGTCTATATATGTTTGGGGTTTTGAGCTCCAGACGTGAATCTGGGTGTTTTACACTGGTGGTTGTTGTTACGCATGCATCAGATATGAATTGCATTATTCACATAATCATCCCTCTGTTCTGCGTTGTTTTTGTAGATGGAGATTCCTCTGCTGCAAAGGTATCCACCCGCTCTCTTATTTACTTGTCTAAGATAAAGTATTTACATGAAACAGTATTTACTCATTACTCCATAAACTTAAACTTCCACAATAAGATGGATTTACGGGTAAGACTGAATTTAGGGATACATAATGTAGAGTTGATTGAATTGATTGGGATTCATGAAAGCCCATTTCTCAAGAACAAAAAACAAGGTATTTGCATCTTTTGGTAACACTTGAGAGTAGATAACACTTATTCATTATTAACTACAACTCAATAAACTCCTAATTAGCTGCTTATTAATACTTAGTTAGGTAGTTGTTAAGGTTAGGTGTTGGGTAGAATAAGGTTATGCAGAATGGTTACTACTAATAAATGGCTAATATTTTAGTAATATGTATGCTCATAAATAACTAGTTCAGAGACCCTAAGCTAAAGTGTTACCCATCTTTTCAGTTTATTTCTCAGAAGTGTGACAATTACACTGTGTTATCTTTTTTTGTTCAGTAGTGGAAACAGGCATCCATAAAATGTCATTGAAATAATTATATACGGTGTTATATGCTATATAATATGTATGTGCATTTACTAATAGGTCTTATTCAGCAGTTAAAAACAATAAGTGTGTGTGTGTGTGTGTGTATATAGTGAGTGAGTGAAAAAGTGTAAGTGACACAGTCACATGATGAGCGATTAGTAAATGGTCATTTATTGTATTTGACACCATGATTAATAGATCTGAAGTCTCTGGAGTGTAACACTGATCTGTGTGTTGGTGTGTTTCCTCAGGCTTATAGAGAGACCAGAGCAGAAGATCTCACTGGAGGACTTCCAGAGCTTCCTGATTGAACATCAGAAGGTTCGATATTCACCTCTCATCTGATCACACACACAAAACCAGGACAGATGTATTGTTGTTTGTATAGTACAGTGTGGCGTGTTGTTGTTGGTACAGAATCTGTTCTAGAGACGTTTGGTTACATGTCTCTCTCTCTCTGTGTGTGTGTGTGTGTGTGTGTGTGTGTGTGTGTGTGTGTGTGTGTGTGTCTTCAGGAGCTCTGGGCTACAGACAATAACAAGGTGCAGGAGTTCATGTTCCACTACCTGAAGGATCCTCTGCGAGAGATCGAGCAGCCATACTTTCATCAAGACGAGGTGACGTTTAGACACATGAAGTGATCAGTGCATTCTGGGTACACATTTGTTACGTTCCCTGGGAAAGAAACCAATAACAGTTCAGTGTGAAGCGCCATGCTTTACCCACATCTCCACTTCCTGCTGTGACCTCAGATCTGTGTCTGATATGCCTGACCTTAATCGCTCGCTGGTGAATTTCCATCTACTGTTTCAAAGAACTATTTAAATGAAGTGTGTATTTATTGAAATTTCATAAAGATGTAGCTTATATACATGATATTGTGTTCATATTTTATTTTTTTGTAGCTAATTGGAGTGGATATTTTCACACATATTGAGATCTAAATGCATTTTATTTATTCAAGCGTATTGTTTATAAGCACTATATGTAGCTATGTATGAACTCCTTTAAGGTAAATATTAAATAAGCCACTTGGTTTCTATTTACTTTGACCTACTCTCCTTGTACAACCACTTTTCTGAGTTAATGTTCCCTAATGTTCCCCTTGCGCCCCTTCATGAAAACTGGTTTTTATCTCCAAGCCAGTTTTAGTGTTAATTAGGCTACTTGCTTCATGATTTTAACCTAAGCCTCATGTTTTGGGGTCCTCAGTTGCTCACGTATCTGTTCTCTAAAGAGAACACGATCTGGGACTCGCAGCTGGATCAGGTGAGGCCCGAGGACATGAACAACCCCCTGTCCCACTATTGGATCTCCTCGTCCCACAACACGTGAGTAGAGGAGTCACCAGCGCTCCCTCTAAACTACACACTGATGTGAGGAAACCACTCAGCTGCTGTCTTCAGTAGTTATACAGTACTGATCAATCAAGAAGCTGTATGTTCATTAAAAGTCTGTCTGCAGGTATCGAGTAACTAGCTCAGATAAGAGATCAACTGACGGATAAAGGACATTTAGATTAATTCATGTTAGTTTGTCATCCATTGGTTAGGTAGGTAGTTGGTCGGTGCATTATTTGGTTAGTTGGTCAGTTTTGTTAGGGTGTAAAATTGATAATCCTCAAAGAACCAGAATGTTAAATAATGAGAAAAGGGTTTGTTGGTTGGTTGGTTTGTTAGTGTATAAATTATTTCTTCCTCAAACAACCAAAATGTTAGATGATAGGTAAAGAGTTGGTCTTTTATTCTGTTGGTACAGTGATGACGTATTTGAGAGGTTTCATTTTGTTTTGTTGAAATGTCCATTACAATACCCATGAAATGAACTATTTGCAGATCTACCTGCGATGGAAGGAATCTTCTGGAACATTGGACATGATGGACTGGCCTCTCAAAGTCCATCGAGCAAATTTGGGGCGAGTTGGAAAATGACCTGGACAGATCTATTGTAGATTCAAAGGAAAGCCTTTGGCTTGAGTTCAGAAGGCATGGGATAGCACTAGTGTTGACGTTCTTATGAAATATACTGACACTGTCAGAGAGATGTGCTGCTGTAATTGCTGCAAAAGATGGACATATCAAAAATATTAAAGTGGATAAAAACAGTACGACTCACTTCATCTGATATACAGCATGTAGAGCAACCATCTGCATGTTTCACGAACATTATGAAATTAAATTATTGCAAAAAATATCAATGTTTTCAGATCTGTCATGTGTTCTAGCAGATTTATTTATAGTAAATGAATCCTTGAGCCATACAGTTGGATGATGGAGAAGGAGTTGGTTAGTTAGTTGGTTATTTATAGTATATAATGAATCTCCCATGAGCCATACAGCTGGATGATGGAGAAAGAGTTGGTTAGTTAGTTGGTTATTTATAGTATATAATGAATCTCCCTTGAGCCATACAGCTGGATGATGGAGAAAGAGTTGGTTAGTTAGTTGGTTATTTATAGTATATAATGAATCTCCCTTGAGCCATACAGTTGGATGATGGAGAAAGAGTTGGTTAGTTAGTTGGTTATTTATAGTATATAATGAATCTCCCATGAGCCATACAGCTGGATGATGGAGAAAGAGTTGGTTAGTTAGTTGGTTATTTATAGTATATAATGAATCTCCCATGAGCCATACAGCTGGATGATGGAGAAAGAGTTGGTTAGTTAGTTGGTTATTTATAGTATATAATGAATCTCCCTTGAGCCATACAGCTGGATGATGGAGAAAGAGTTGGTTAGTTAGTTGGTTATTTATAGTATAAAATGAATCTCCCCTTGAGCCATACAGCTGGATGATGGAGAAAGAGTTGGTTAGTTAGTTGGTTATTTATAGTATAAAATGAATCTCCCTTGAGCCATACAGCTGGATGATGGAGAAGGAGTTGGTTAGTTAGTTGGTTATTTATAGTATATAATGAATCTCCCTTGAGCCATACAGTTGGATGATGGAGAAAGAGTTGGTTAGTTAGTTGGTTATTTATAGTATAAAATGAATCTCCCTTGAGCCATACAGCTGGATGATGGAGAAGGAGTTGGTTAGTTAGTTGGTTATTTATAGTATATAATGAATCTCCCTTGAGCCATACAGTTGGATGATGGAGAAAGAGTTGGTTAGTTAGTTGGTTATTTATAGTATAAAATGAATCTCCCTTGAGCCATACAGTTGGATGATGGAGAAAGAGTTGGTTAGTTAGTTGGTTATTTATAGTATATAATGAATCTCCCATGAGCCATACAGTTGGATGATGGAGAAAGAGTTGGTTAGTTAGTTGGTTATTTATAGTATAAAATGAATCTCCCTTGAGCCATACAGCTGGATGATGGAGAAGGAGTTGGTTAGTTAGTTGGTTATTTATAGTATATAATGAATCTCCCCTTGAGCCATACAGTTGGATGATGGAGAAGGAGTTGGTTAGTTAGTTGGTTATTTATATTATAAAATGAATCTCCCCTTGAGCCATACAGTTGGATGATGGAGAAAGAGTTGGTTGGTTAGTTGGTTATTTATAGTATATAATGAATCTCCCCTTGAGCCATACAGTTGGATGATGGAGAAGGAGTTGGTTAGTTAGTTGGTTATTTATAGTATAAAATGAATCTCCCCTTGAGCCATACAGTTGGATGATGGAGAAAGAGTTGGTTAGTTAGTTGGTTATTTATAGTATATAATGAATCTCCCCTTGAGCCATACAGCTGGATGATGGAGAAAGAGTTGGTTAGTTAGTTGGTTATTTATAGTATATAATGAATCTCCCCTTGAGCCATACAGTTAGATGATGGAGAAGGAGTTGGTTAGTTAGTTGGTTATTTATAGTATATAATGAATCTCCCATGAGCCATACAGCTGGATGATGGAGAAAGAGTTGGTTAGTTGGCTAGTTAGTTAGTATTTATAATGCATCATAAGAGTGTATGCCTAAAAATAAAATAAAATTTAACAAATTTTAAATGATGGAGAAACTGGCTGGTTGGTTGATTAGTTAAAGTATGACATGATTCCTCCTCAAATAATTTAAATGTAAGGTAATGGGTAAAGCATTTGAACAGATTTCCATGAGAAACAATATTCTTATTAGCATAAAACCATCTCCATTTGATTGCATACGTCTGTGCAATGCTATCCTCCTACATTCTGAGTATAAACGTATTATTCCCAAAGATCAAATATATATTATATATATTATACACACACACAAAATCTAAGTGTGTTGCAATAATTATGTAAATGAGCCCATCAAATAAATGTCTGGACAACGTACATGTGCTTTTATAGTTGTGGCTTCCTAATGTGCAAAACTAATGTAATGTTGAACAACCAACACAACAGGCAGCTTGAACAAAGAGAAGTCATCTGTAAAAGTGTGTTGTGTATCTGTCAGTAACCTGTAAACGTGAATAGAAAGACACGGATGTTGGGGTGTGTCTGAATACTTTTGCTTTGAATGCATAATTTATTTTATAACCTAGCATTTGGTTTCTTTCGTGACTCCAGAACAATTGAGGTAGATTTTTGTGTTTAACCGGTGTAACTAGATTATAAAGCTGTTAGGTAGTTTAAATGGAGGTGGTTAAAGACTGATAGAATGGAAGGAATCCTTGTTTGTGAAGAATATTGGTGTGGTTTATGAGCTGTAGTAGAGGTGAAGAGGTTGTTGATCCTGAGAGTAAGGTGTGTCAGTGCTGATGTGTGTGTTATGGAGTAATCAGACAGGTCCTGACGTGTGTGTGCGCTTGTATTTTTAGCTATCTGACGGGAGACCAGTTTTCCAGCGAGTCGTCTCTGGAGGCGTACGCCCGCTGTCTGCGGATGGGCTGCAGATGCATCGAGTGTGAGTCTCAATGCAACACTCAGCCAGTCTTTATTAATGTGCCACACTGCTGTTGATGAATGCTTTAAATATTTCTGTTGTTATTTTTCTTGAATCTAACATGCTGATAATACAGGTATTTTGTATTGAGCAACATATATTACAGTAGTTCTCTTTTGACCTTTTCCTCCCAGTAAAACAATTAGCGGACTACACTTCTGGTACATTGTTTATTTACATTATTTTAGTTGGTAAATCATAAAATGCATATCCTGCAGTTTTAGTTTCTAGGTTCTGGAATAAAACATTTTAAATCAGAATTTTATGTACTTGTTTGATTCATTTGATATGCGTTTTTTTTTTTTTTTGGTCTATTTTTTTTTCCATTAGTTTCTTTTGGTTTATTTGTTTGTTACATTGGTTTGTTTCTTTGGTTTAGTTTTTATTTCTTTAGTTTCTTTTTGTTTTTTTGTTTTTTTCATTAGTTTGTTTCTTTTTGTTTTTTTTGTTTTTTTCATTAGTTTGTTTCTTTTGGTTTATTTTTTGTTTCATTAGTTTGTTTCTTTTGGTTTATTTTTTGTTTCATTAGTTTGTTTCTTTTGGTTTATTTTTTGTTTCATTAGTTTGTTTCTTTTGGTTTAGTTTTTGTTTCATTAGTTTGTTTCTTTTGGTTAATTTTTTTCCCCTATAAGTTTCTTTTGGTTTATTTGTTTGTTACATTGGTTTGTTTCTTTGGTTTAGTTTTTGTTTCTTTAGTTTCTTTTTCTTTTTTTCATTAGTTTGTTTCTTTTGGTTTATTTTTTGTTTCATTAGTTTGTTTCTTTTGGTTTAGTTTTTTGTTTCATTGTTTTGTTTCTTTTTTTTCATTAGTTTGTTTCTTTTGTTTTTTTTTGTTTCATTAGTTTGGTTTATTTGTTTGTTACATTGGTTTGTTTCTTTTTTTTTCATTAGTTTGTTTCTTTTGTTTTTTTTTGTTTCATTAGTTTGGTTTATTTGTTTGTTACATTGGTTTGTTTCTTTTTTGTTTCATTAGTTTGTTTCTTTTGGTTTATTATTTTTTTTGTTTCATTTGTTTCATTAGTTTGTTTCTTTTGGTTTATTTGTTTTAGTTTCATTTGTTTCTTTTTGTTTGGTCTGGCAGCGGGCTGTGACGTGTGTGTGTGTGTGTGTGTGTGCTCTTTTTGCAGTGGACTGCTGGGACGGTCCTGATGGGATGCCTGTGATCTACCACGGTCACACCCTCACCACCAAGATCAAGTTCTGCGATGTGCTTCACACCATCAAAGAACATGCCTTCGTTACGTCTGAGTGAGTGTGGCACTTCTGTGTGTGTGTGTGTGTGTGTGATGTTAAGGGAATCTTCTGAGTGCGTGTTATGCAGTATTCATTATTACATGTGTTTGCACGCAGCTATCCCATCATCCTCTCCATCGAGGACCACTGCAGTATTGTCCAGCAGAGAAACATGGCCACTTACTTTAAGAAAGTGTTTGGAGAGATGCTCCTGACCAAAGCGGTGGACATCTCGGCCGACGGTCTGCCCTCGCCCAATCAGCTCAAGAGGAAGATCCTGATCAAGGTGAGACCCCATTGGCTACATGACAGCAAATGCCATTTTGTAGCTGTTTATGTCAAGATTTTCTCAACTGAGCACCTGGATTGATGTGTTCAGCACAAGAAATTAGCTGAGGGAAGTGCGTACGAGGAGGTCTCGTCTTCAACACCCTACTCCGAGAACGACATCAGCAACTCCATCAAGAACGGCATCCTGTACCTGGAGGACCCCATCAACCACGTGAGCGCACCTGCATTCAAATCTTCATCTAAAGCTGATGGCAGGTTGTTGAGGCTCATCCTGGATGTTCACTGTTGTCCTCACAGGAGTGGTATCCTCACTTCTTTGTCCTGACCAGCAATAAGATCTATTACTCTGAAGAGACATCAAGTAATCAAGGGAACGAGGATGAGGAGGAGCACAGAGAGGTGAGGAAAACACAGTCTCAGGAATAACAGCAACCCTGCTAACCTCACAGCAGTTTTCAGTAGTGCCATAGTTGCATTTTTTTTAACATAATTCCTGACAGCAAAATGGATATATTTGCATGACTTTCTAACATTTACAGATGGAGAATATAGCTGTGACATGCCAGTTATACACTGAGGAAAACACTCTGTGCATTACACAGCACAGACACAGTATAATCAGGGTTTGCCATGGTGGATCGATTTGATCCATGATCGCCATTGAGGACTTCAATCCCTTTAATAAAGGCTTTTCCTCAGGTCTCAGTAGTATTGTGATGCATCATATTCACGCCGCAGCAGTGATGACTGAACACGTCTTGGAAAGTTTAGAGAGGAGATATCAATCTAGATATAAAATATTGGTTACTGTTTATTGGTAACTTTCTAAACAATTAAAGAATATTGCATCCACTTGTAATTATATATAAATAAATAGTTTTTTTACTGATGCAAATATGTTAGAAACGATGCATGGCGACACAAATGGTAACTTGCATCCGATGCACACTTTTATTAAATCAGTGCATCGCATCGTTAACACAGCAGATGCTTTCCATGTTGTTAATATTCCATATTGGCTGTTTATTAGTACTTATAAAGCACATAATAGTACCTTATTCTGCATGATCATATTTGAGATCCTTTAATCCGAACACAACAACAACTTACTATTAATAAGCAGCAAATTTGAATTTTATTGAGGGAAAACGTTAATAGTGAATATGTGTTACCTAAAGGGTACCTTTAAATCTAGTAGATGTGCTTTTTCCACAAAAAAGCCCCAAGTTTCGGTAGTGTCCTGAGAACTTCCTGTGATGCTTTCGATTCAGTTAAATTAAATCAGAGGTGTGTGTGTGTGTGTGTGTGTATATATATCTATATCTATATCTCACACACACAACAGATGAGTTCTGAGTCTGGATTTAACTGTGGCTGATGTTTTAGCACATCTGATCTCTTCTGGAAGCTGATTCCAAGTGGTTCCTCCTCTAGATCTGTAACGGCATGGACCAGCATGTGACGGAGAAGTGGTTTCACGGGAAGCTGGGAGCGGGGCGTGACGGGCGTCAGATCGCCGAGCGTCTGCTGTCGGAGTACTGTCTGGAGACCGGCGCGCCGGACGGCTCCTTCCTGGTGCGGGAGAGCGAGACCTTCGTGGGAGACTACACACTCTCCTTCTGGTAACCTCCAGCGGCTGGAGACCTCACTCTGATCTTTAATCTCTCTCAAATCTACAAACTCCTTTGAAGACATTTTGAAAAGAGTTAAGCCACAGTTTTGAAGTTTTTAGCAAACAAAATAATGATAGAAACATGATATAATTCAGACGTAATATTTCTCGCCGTAGCCACAGAAGCTGGAATGATGTAAAACACAAACAGGCAAACAAACATTTAAAACTAGATTGGATCAAGTGGTATTTACCAGATGTCTAACAGGTCATACAAGACTGACTCATACAATTTTTGTCCCGCTTTTAATGTATGTGGAAAAGTCTTTTATAAAGTGTTTTTAAAAATCTGCCACTGCTAGCAGCTGAGAGTGAAGCTGCTGTGAGTTCAGATGTGTTGTGTTTGCTCTGCTCAGGCGGTCCGGACGGGTTCAGCACTGCAGGATTCACTCTCGACAGGAGGCCGGCAACCCCAAGTTCTACCTGACGGATAACCTGGTGTTCGACACGCTGTTCGCGCTCATCACACATTACCAGCAGGTGCCTCTGCGCTGCAACGAGTTTGAGATGAAGCTGACTGAACCAGTGCCACAGACCAACGCTCACGAGAGCAAAGAGTGAGTCCCACAGAGGCACATGATCCACGTTGCTTGAGGTCCAGTGTAAAGTTTCCACAGTCAGTGATGGTTTGTGGTGCCATGTCATCTGCTGGTGTTGGTCCACTGTGTTTTCTGAGGTCAAAGGTCAACACAGCCGTATACCAGGAAGTTTTAGAGCACTTCATGCTTACTGCTGCTGACCAACTTTATGGAGAAGCAGATTTCATACATGTATTTATATACGGCAGAGCACGCCTCTGAAAACCATATTTACACCCTTGAGCCTTTTAATCATCATCTTTTCACAGCGATTGGTTGTCACTCAATATTTGCATAAAGTCGAGGAACACCCACTAAATGCTTTCTCTACACAACTTTCAATCATATAATGCACACAAATATTAAGGAAAAGCTAAATGGAATTTCAAAGCAAATTTGTAAACTATTTAAAAATAAAAGGAAATTAAACGCTCTAAACCATAATGACTAGTTAGTGTTTAGGATTTCTCCAGGACTGAGTGATGCAGACAGTCTCATCTGCCTGCAGTAAGAGCATCTCTGAGCAGGGTGTGTGTGCTGCTTCTGTCCCGTCTCCTCGTCTAATCTGAGCGTGTGGTGTGTGTGTGTGTGTGTTTCTGTGCAGGTGGTATCACGCGAGTCTCTCCCGCAGTCAGGCGGAGAACATGCTGATGAGAGTCCCGCGTGACGGGGCTTTCCTCGTTAGGAAGAGAACTGAAGTCAACTCTTTCGCCATTTCCTTCCGGTGAGATCCAGACTCCTGCTCTCATGTGTCTCTGTGTCTCTGCAGCTCTTCTCACTCTCTTCTGTGTCTCTCAGGGCGGAGGGCAAGATAAAGCACTGCCGCGTGCAGCAGGAGGGACAGACGGTGGTTTTGGGCACCTCGGAGTTTGACAGTTTAGTAGATTTAATCAGTTACTACGAGAAACATCCACTGTACCGTAAGATGAAGCTGCGCTACCCCATCAACGAGGAAACACTGGAGAAGATCGGCACTGCTGTGAGTCACCCGAGCTCAGCTAATAATGACAAATCTCTCAACACTTTTCTCACCCTCAGAACTGAAAACAAGACATTTTAAAACAAGTCTTGTGAACCAAACCATTGGCTTCCTTTGTAGGGACAAAAAAAAACTAAATATCTTTCATGTTCTTCAGTAGAAAGCAAGTTGACTTTCGCTGGGTTTACACCGATAGTGTAGCATTTATTTGAAAGAACCAGCATGTTTTGCACTAGATGTGTGTATTGTTGTGGTTTTGGTTGACAGATGCACCTACTGATTGTTAGTTAGACCTTACAGTTGTTGGTTTCTGAGTGGAAGCTCTTTCTCTTCTGGTCTGTATACAGGAGCCTGATTATGGGTCTCTGTATGAGGGTCGAAACCCTGGATTTTACGTGGAGGCCAATCAGATGCCCACGTTCAAGGTACCTCTGCTCTCTCTGCATGTACAGCGTGTTTCTGGTACTGTTTGGTTTGGTGTGTGACGCTCCTGTGTGTGTGTGTGTGTGAGCAGTGCACAGTACGAGCCATGTATGAATATAAAGCCCAGCGTGATGATGAGCTCTCCTTCAGTAAGAACGCCATCATTCAGAACGTGGACAAACAGGAAGGAGGCTGGTGAGTACAACACTCTCAATATACAGCTGCACATTCAGTTTCAGAAAACATACACAAATATGATGGTTCGGTATGCACCTCGGTTTTAATGTCATGGTTTGGTACTATTTTGGTACAGCAGCGGGAAAAAACTTAGGGAGCCCTTTTACATTATAAGGTTACAATTAGGCCTTACAGCTTAACCAAATCTTAAATTTAATTACTATTTGTTTTTAAATAGATCATCAACATTCAACTTAAAACAAATATATAAACAAACATGTAAATTGCATATAGTGCAGTTGTTAAATGAACTTATAAATAAAATTTTCAGGCTATTTGTTAAAATCATAGCATTTTTCTTAACCGATCAATTAAAGCATGTATTAAATAATTAAGGCTAACAGGTTTAGTAAAATGTAATATTTGGTGAAATGCTCCTCTCTAGACTTAATTTCTCTCGTGAACTAATGAGCTGTGGACACTGATGACATGCTGAGGTAAATTAAATGCTATAACATGAATGCATGTACTTCTGTTATATAGGGGCGGACATCTTTGGTAACGTGTTTTTTTTTTATGCAAACAAAGTCATTTTATTTGGGGTTTGTTGATTTTAAATATAAAACTTGGTGAAATTTTTATATATTAGTGCTTTTTGAACATTTTGAGCACATTCTATCAATAACATGATCATTTTGGTCACTATAATCCTGCTAAGAAATGTTCATATCATAACGTCTCTAATAGAAATGATTTTTAGAACAACTTCCTTCAGCTGATGAAAGCATTGATTAAAAGCACTGACTGGCAATCAGAATCCACCGGACTTTAAATTGGCAGATGATAAGACTTATTTGCCAAAGCCTATTTTTACCTGCATTAGGTGTGTGGTGTTTATTTTTGGAGCCCATTTCTCTCTTTCGGTCTTGATTTGGTTCACAAACACCATGAGGACTGTGTGTTTGTGTTCCCGCTCAGGTGGAAGGGAGACTATGGCGGGAAGAAGCAGCTGTGGTTCCCTGCGAATTACGTTGAGGAAATCAGCCCGACAGCCGTGGAGCCTGACAGAGCTGTGAGTGGAGTGCGTGTGTGTTTGTTGTGTTGTGTCAGAGACGCTCTGGGCTCCGACCTTTACCCCTGTTCTCACTCTCGCTCTCGCTCAGCAGGCCACGGAGAACAGCCCTCTGGGAGATCTCCTGAGAGGAAGTGTGGACGTGTCTTCCTGTCAGATCGGTGAGTGTGTGCGCTCCTCTTCCCTGATTCACTATCTGCATCAGATCAGATGTTTGAGACCCTTACACAGACTCACTAACACACACACACAGACAGAAACGGACACACTTGCACACACAGACACACACATACGCGCACAGACATAGACAGACAGACAGACACACACACACATACACATACCAAGACACACACAAACACAGATATACACAGAAACACACAGACAAATATACAGATACACACACACAGACAGACTCCCACACAGTCACAAAAACACACACAGACACACACGCAGACAGACACATACACATACAAACACACACGCAAACACAGATATACACATAGACACACACAGACAAACATACAGACACAGATACACACACACACAGACAGCCTCACACAAACAGTCACAAAAACTCACACACACGCACAGACACAAACAGATGCAGACAGACACACATACACATACAAACACACACGCAAACATAGATATACACGTAGACACAGACACACATACTGACAGACAGACTCACTCACACACATACAGACACAAAAATACACACACACAGACAGACATGCACAGACTCACAGAAAGACTCATGCTCTCACACACAGACACACTCACAGACAGATACGCACAGACGCATATTCGCACACAGACATGCTCAGACACACAGACGTGCACATACGCGCTCAGACTCTCTCGGACACGCTCAGACTCTCTCGGACACGCTCAGACTCTCTCGGACACGCTCAGACTCTCTCGGACACGCACAGACTCTCTCGGACACGCTCAGACTCTCTCGGACACGCTCAGACTCTCTCGGACACGCTCAGACTCTCTCGGACACGCTCAGACTCTCTCGGACACGCACAGACTCTCTCGGACACGCACAGACTCTCTCGGACACGCACAGACTCTCTCGGACACGCACAGACTCTCTCGGACACGCTCAGACTCTCTCGGACACGCTCAGACTCTCTCGGACACGCTCAGACTCTCTCGGACACGCTCAGACTCTCTCGGACACGCTCAGACTCTCTCGGACACGCACAGACTCTCTCGGACACGCACAGACACGCTCAGACTTTATCGGACACGGACACGCACAGACACGCTCAGACTCTCTCGGACACGCTCAGACTCTCTCGGACACGCTCAGACTCTCTCGGACACGCTCAGACTCTCTCGGACACGCTCAGACTCTCTCGGACACGCACAGACTCTCTCGGACACGCACAGACTCTCTCGGACACGCTCAGACTCTCTCGGACACGCTCAGACTCTCTCGGACACGCTCAGACTCTCTCGGACACGCTCAGACTCTCTCGGACACGCTCAGACTCTCTCGGACACGCTCAGACTCTCTCGGACACGCACAGACTCTCTCGGACACGCACAGACACGCTCAGACTTTATCGGACACGCTCAGACTCTCGGACTCGGACACGCACAGACACGCTCAGACTCTCTCGGACACGCTCAGACTCTCTCGGACACGCTCAGACTCTCTCGGACACGCTCAGACTCTCTCGGACACGCTCAGACTCTCTCGGACACGCACAGACACGCTCAGACTCTCAGACACGCACTGGCACTCTCAGACACGCACAGACACACTCAGACAAGCACAGACTCTCGGACTCAGACAAGCACAGACGCACAGACTCTCGGACTCAGACACGCACAGACTCACAGACACTGACTCAGACACTCTCAGACTCTCTCGGACACGCTCAGACTCTCTCGGACACGCACAGACTCTCTCGGACACGCACAGACTCTCTCGGACACGCACAGACTCTCTCGGACACGCACAGACACGCTCAGACTCTCAGACACGCACTGGCACTCTCAGACACGCACAGACACACTCAGACAAGCACAGACTCTCGGACTCAGACAAGCACAGACGCACAGACTCTCGGACTCAGACACGCACAGACTCACAGACACTGACTCAGACACTCTCAGACTCTCAGACACGCACAGACTCACAGACTCACAGACACGGACTCAGACACGCACAGACTCACAGACACGCATAGACTCACAGACACTCACAGACACTCACAGACACGCACAGACTCACAGACACGGACTCAGACACACACAGACACGGACTCAGACACGCACAGACTCTTGGATTCAGTCACGCACAGACTCACAGACATTCACAGACACACACAGACTCACAGACTCACAGACACGCACAGACTCACAGACACGGACTCAGACACGCACAGACACGGACTCAGACACGCACAGACTCTTGGATTCAGTCACGCACAGACTCACAGACACGGACTCAGACACGCACAGACTCACAGACACGGACTCAGACACGCACAGACTCACAGACACGCACAGACTCACAGACACGGACTCAGACACGCACAGACTCACAGACACGGACTCAGACACGCACAGACTCTTGGATTCAGTCACGCACAGACTCACAGACACGGACTCAGACACTCTCAGACTCTCTCGGACACGCTCAGACTCTCTCGGACACGCACAGACTCTCTCGGACTCTCAGACACGCACTGGCACTCTCAGACACGCACAGACACACTCAGACAAGCACAGACTCTCGGACTCAGACAAGCACAGACGCACAGACTCTCGGACTCAGACACGCACAGACTCACAGACACTGACTCAGACACTCTCAGACTCTCAGACACGCACAGACTCACAGACTCACAGACACGGACAGACTCACAGACACGGACTCAGACACGCACAGACACGGACTCAGACACGCACAGACACGGACTCAGACACGCACAGACACGGACTCAGACACGCACAGACTCTTGGATTCAGTCACGCACAGACTCACAGACACGGACTCAGACACGCACAGACTCACAGACACGGACTCAGACACGCACAGACTCTTGGATTCAGTCACGCACAGACTCACAGACACGGACTCAGACACGCACAGACTCACAGACACGGACTCAGACACGCACAGACTCACAGACACGGACTCAGACACGCACAGACTCACAGACACGGACTCAGACACGCACAGACTCACAGACACGGACTCAGACACGCACAGACTCACAGACACGGACTCAGACACGCACAGACTCTTGGATTCAGTCACGCACAGACTCACAGACTCTCGGACTCAGACGCCCACAGACTCACAGACACGGACTCAGACGCCCACAGACTCACAGACACGGACTCAGACACGCACAGACTCTTGGATTCAGTCACGCACAGACTCACAGACTCTCGGACTCAGACGCCCACAGACTCACAGACACTGACTCAGACACGCACATACACGCTCAGACTCTCGGACACGCACAGACTCACAGACACTCAGACTCAGACACGCTCAGACTCAGACATGCACAGACTCACAGACCAAAGACATGCACAGACACACAGACCAAAGACATGCACAGACACACAGACCAAAGACATGCACAGACACACAGACCAAAGACATGCACAGACACACAGACCAAAGACATGCACAGACACACAGACCAAAGACATGCACAGACACACAGACCAAAGACATGCACAGACACACAGACCAAAGACATGCACAGACACACAGACCAAAGACATGCACAGACACACAGACCGAAGACATGCACAGACACACAGACCGAAGACATTCACAGACTCACAAACAGACACAGACTCACACCCAGACAGACGCAGACAGAAACACGCACACACAGACACGCACACACAGACACAAACACACAGACATATGGTTGGTCGGTCTTTCTGTATATCTATTGATCTACCTACCTATCAGATTTAGTGCATTTGGATAAAACTGAAACTAATTTCCTTTTCCATTGAACCCACCAAAACCCCTTAATTTTTCAGTTGTAGCCTTTTCAGTAACCTTTCATATTGAGACATTTTTGGCCATAAATTAAATTAATTCAGTGTGCTGCCATATTTTTCCCCATAATTTAAAATCATGTTTCAGAACAGAAACAAGTGGATTGCAGGAGCTGTATCAGGGATGCCAAGCCTGCGGTTGTACCGCAAAGCTGTGCTACTTTTACTTTTTCTGCAGGTTGTTTTTTAGTCTGCAGGTTAAAGTGATCTTCCCACAGGGGAAGACCATAAAACTAGCTTTTTGTAGCTCATGTTGTCTTATGTTAAATGTATGCTGTCTCTCCTGCAGTGGTCAGGCCAGAAGGGAAGGGCAGCAGACAGTTCGTCTTCTCTCTGGTGCCTGTGGCTTTGCCTCGCACCGGCCCGGTGCTGGACATCGCAGCCAGTTCACAGGAGGAGCTGAAGGACTGGGTGGTGAAGATCCGCGAGGTCACCATGACCTCTGAAGCTAAGGTCAGCTCCCAGACCATATCTCCTCTGCAGTAACACAATAAATCGGACTGTCACCACCTGTTACTAAACCTCTGCTGAGCTTTTCTGGATGATTTCTTATTATTCATTAATACTTTTGAATACTGACCTAAGGTTTGTCAATAATAAAAAAAAAAAGACAGCAGATTATTGCAGAAGTGAAATCATTTAAAATAAAATAGTTATAAAAAATTTACTGTTAAAATTTAAAATGTACTGAAATGTTTTGTTTTTATATTTTGTATAAAATTAAACATTTTACAAAATAAATGTTCCAAATTTGAAGTTGAAAAAAAAAAAAAAAAAAACTGAGGCCCTTGTGCAATTTTGTTTAGGTGCCATACCACAAATAGCCATCGGGGGGTTTTCTGTGGCGAATGTTTAAATTTCTTTCTCAATATTACTTCTATCACAAAACAGACTCGGACCTTTCCAACAATATGTATTTTGTCAAGATTATAAAACGTTTTGATTTTAAAAGACTGTAATACATTTTGTAATGTGACACCATCAATAAGCACAAACCTATGAACAGGTTTATCTTAAATTAATGTGGTGTCATACTTTTTTGTTTTCTGACATAGATCCTTGAAATGACTGATTATTTGTTAAAATATTTTTTTCTGCTTTTGACACACGTACTGTATAACATTTGTTTGACTAATGATTATTTGTTCTCTGTCAGCTTGAGGAGGGTAAAATGATGGAAAGGCGAAAGAAGATTGCTCTAGAGCTGTCAGACCTGGTCATCTACTGCAGACCGGTTCCTTTTGATGAAGACAGTAAGATATCCCATAGTTTTAAAACTCACTGATCCCTCAAACACATTTGATTTCTCCAGCTCCATTCATATCATGCAGAATAATCAATAACTAAAAACATATACTAAAAATGAGAGATGAAACCAGTTTAAAGACTTCAGGACCTTTTCCAATATGTGTCCCTGGAGCACAGAAGCAGTCATCAGTAGCTCTGGGATATTTGTAGCAAAAATACAATGTATGAGTCAAAATTATTCTTTTCTGCCAAAAATCATTAAGATCTTAATTAAAGATCATGCTCCATGAATATCTTTTGTACATTTCCTACTGTAAATATATCAAAACTTATTTTTTGATTTGTAATGTGAATTGCTAAGGACTTCATTTGAACAACTTTAAAGATGATTTTCTCAATATTTAGATTTTTTTTTTGCTCCCTCAGATTCCAGATTTTCTAATAGTTGTATCTCAGACAAATATTGTCCTCCTAATAAACCATACATCAGTGGAAAGCTTATTTACTCCGCTTTCAGATGATAATCTGAATTGTAATAAATTGACCCTTATGACTGGTTTTGTGGTCCCGGGTCACAAATCGGTTGTTCTTGATTGGGAAGAGAGACGGTGTGTGTCTCCAAGAACAGGGTTGGGAAACACTGCTTCAGTATGAAATGCCATGTAGCTCCTCAACACAAATGCTGAAAGCCTCTTCTGTCTCTCACAGAAATCGGGACGGAGCGGGCCTGTTTCCGGGACATGTCCTCGTTTCCCGAGACCAAAGCAGAGAAGTATGTGAACCGCATCAAGGGAAAGAAGTTCCTGCAGTACAACCGTCTGCAGCTCTCGCGCATCTACCCTCGCGGCCAGCGCCTGGACTCGTCCAACTACGACCCGCTGCCCATGTGGCTGTGCGGCAGTCAGCTGGTGGCCCTCAACTTCCAGACCGCAGGTGCGCACGGGGCCACAGCTCTCTCTTCTGCTCTGTCTGCATCCTGGCATTTCACAGTCTGACTGTTTGTCTGCAGATAAGCCGATGCAGATGAACCAGGCGCTCTTCATGCTGAACGGCAGGAGCGGTTACGTGCTGCAGCCGTCCATCATGAGAGACGACAGCTTCGACCCGTTTGACCGGCTCTCTCTGAGAGCAGTGGAGCCCATCACGCTCTGCATCGAGGTACACACACGCTGCACTACAGCAGACTACAGCCCCAGCGTCTCACACCGAGCACCAGGACAGTCACAGACAAACACTGCTTTAACATTACCATTGATCGCCTAAATCACACCTGCACGCTAGGAGGAGCCGACCAGCAATGCATATGGCTTTTACATCATCCACTGCTCAAGAAGCATATGCTGAAGTCATAGTTAAATAGTAAATAGTGAGAATTGTAAAACGTTATGTTTCCCTTTGTCTTTCTGAGCCCATTGGCAGATATTTGTTCTTGTTTTGGTCTTAAATTCACTTTGATGACTTCTTTTGTCATTTTAATTCCTAAAAAATCACTAAAGATTCTAACGACTGAACATTCTAAAAAGATTCTGCAGTGTGTTTTAGCAGCCAGAAGCCAAACACACAAAGACATGCGCAGTGTTTGGTCCGTGCTTCTGTTCGCCCGAAAGGAAACTGAACCTTGGTGTGTGTTTGAAGGTTTTGGGAGCGCGCCACCTGCCCAAACACGGTCGAGGTATCGTTTGCCCCCTCATCGAGATCGAAGTTTGTGGAGCAGAATATGACAACGCCAAGCAGAGGACGGACTCTGAAGGTGAGGTGCAAATGCAAATCTTTTACAACAACAGCACATTGTAGGGGGTATGTGGGATCACTAAAAGAGTTCCCTGTTCCACTCTCAGCGGACAACGGTCTGAAGCCCACCTGGCCCAGGAAACCCTTCCGATTCACCGTGTGCAATCCCTCCTTTGCCTTCCTGCGCTTCGTGGTCTATGAAATCGACATGTTCAACGACCAGAACTTTCTCGCTCAGGCAACGTTCCCCATCAACTGCCTCAAAACAGGTACGGCTCGCAAAGAATGACCACTTTTGTGCTCTAAAATAAATTGGGCTGTCCAGTCCTGCTCCTGGAGGGCCACTGTCCTGTATATTAAATAGATGTGGACAGTAGTATTTTTACTCTGCTTTAATAGTACTTTTCACGTGTTTTTCTTTAGAAACCTTTACTTCACAACATTCTAAAGTATAATGTATTTTTAACTGCACTGTTTCATATTTAATTAGTGCCATCCAAAATAAGTTTTTTGTTTACATAATGTGTGTACTGTATTTATTTATAATGTGTGTGTAATTGTGTGTGTGTGTGTGTGTGTGTGTGTGTATATATATATATATATATATATATATATATATATATATATATATATATATACTGTAAATACATGCACATACAATGTATTTTGAAAATATTTCAATAATGTGTATATTAATAAATATACACATTATACACATAATGTGTAAACAAAAACTTATTTGGGATACGATTTATCGCGATTTAAACGTGTGACAGCACTACATTTAAAATAAATCTATTACTCTTTTACTCAAGTAAAAGTATTTCAACGATTTAATTGAGTATAAGAAAGTACTACATTTTTTAATGTTCTTGCATATTAAAGGTAAAACAAACAAAATCTTTTATTTATGAAAGGTAGTGCACTAAAAAGTATGACATTATGCTTTTGAATGTAGTGAAGTAAAGTTTTCCAAAGAAAAACAGTCTGATAAACAACAGACAGTATTTACTTGAGTACAGTAAAAAATACTTCTCTATTGTCCACCTCTGGACAATCATCTGGTTTAGCTGCTTTTGCCTAATCATGAATGGAATTTAATTTTGATTTATTGTGCAGCCTTATTGCAGAGTTGTGGTGCGTTTTAAGTCCGGTTCGATAGATCGTATTTATGAGTTGAACCCACATGAATTCCACCGTAAAGTAATTTTACGAGTGGAAAAAACAACAAAGACTATTATATATAGATATACAGCGTCTGTATTGATGGTAAATTTGTTAAATTAATAATAATAATAATAATAATAATAATAATAATAATAAAAATTGTCATGTACAATAAAACTAAATATGTTAGATATACAAAATATGATATTATTATACAGTTAACATTGAATATATGAAGAGTTCATTTGTTAAAAACTGAATTTATAAACAATTTTCAGTAATTGTTGTTTTCATTGTGCATTGCAATTAATCTCAATCACACTGCAGCTGGGTTATTTTGATTAGATAAATCACGTTAGGGTTAGGCTGACCAACACAATAAAAACACAACATCATAAAAAAACCTACTTAAAAATAAAAGTTGTTTTTGCAAAATGAACTACATATAATGAATCTGTTTACATCACTTTCATAAAAATTTGATTTTCAAAAAATCCCGATATACAATCACGATATTCATAATTTTTTATATGTACAGTTAAAAAAACCAAAAAACTTTGAATCTTGCGTAGAAAAGTTAAATTGTCATAATTATGACTTTTCAACTCGTAAATACGAACTTCCCAGGAGGACTTGAGCGCACCATTTATGTGTAGTCCTAATAAAACACACCTGAGCTAGTTATTCAAGGTCTTTAGGATGAGGGGAAGTAAAAGCAATGTCCCTAATGTCCATCTGTAGGCTACCGGTCTGTCCCGCTGAAGAACAGCTACAGTGAGGATCTGGAGCTGGCGTCTCTGCTGGTGCACATGGACATCGTCAGAGGAAGGGTGGGCGTCACAGCATGTGCAAACACACTTTATTCATGGCCTGATGGGCTGGATCATAATGGCCACCTGGTTTCTTCTGCAGCATGAGAACGGCGAGATGCTGAGTCCGTTCTCGGCGGCGGGGGCGATGGCCATAGCAATGCAGGTGGGCCGTGAGCGGATGGGGGACACCAGCTCCGTCTCCTCCGTGTCCTCCATGTCCCCCCTGCCCTCGTCCCCGGGCCAGGCGCTGGGATACCGCGGGCGCGAGGGCTCGATCGAGGCCCGCTACCAGTCTCCGCTGGAGGACTTCAGAGTGCCACAGGAGGCGCTGTTGGACCACGAGAGCAGGAGGTACGCTTAGACCAAAGATGCTCAGTTATCAAATCATAAGGTGCTTTAGGGCTGGGAATATCGAGCTTGCACGATACATCGATATATTTATGTTATGAAGCAATACGATATACAGTAGTTTGATAGGAGCGCATCTGACAATATAGTGGAGGACACAGTCTGAGCTGCTGCATAATACATTTTTGCTTCATATTAAGGCCTTTAAAAACTGGTAAGAGATAGTAGCCTATAGTTTGAGTCTAGAGCGCCGCTCACAGAGACGCTACTCGCACACTGAGCTGTTTTCCTTAATGCACTTTTAGCATTTAACATTTAGCACCTTTACTTCAATTAACTCCGTGAAAAAGCAGCACAACAAATGCTGAAATATTTGTAGTTGGACAATAACAGTGATGTATGTAGAATTTCAAATGTTTATTCAAAATATTAAATATCGAGATATATAGCGTATACCGCAAATCAGCCAGATTCTGTTTTTATTTTTGCTCATATCGCCCAGCCCTAATGCATGTTGTTGTCTTTTATTTAACCGAAGTTTCGACAGAGCTTTTTATTTGTATTGTGGCGTACATCCGAGTGTAATAGACTATTGAATAAGAGAAAGATGTAGGGGTGTGACTTTGTTTAATGCATCAGTTTGTTAATTGGATTTTGAGATCGCAAGCTTGCAGCACTGGAGTTTAAAGTGCCCCCATTATGGGTTATGAAGGTTCATATTTTAGTTTAAGGAGTCCCCAACAACAGGTTGGCATGCATGCAAGGTCAAAAACACTTATTGTGTTATATGCATTTATTTTTACCTTATTTGCTCAAGGCCTCCCAAAGGATTCGCTCAGTGATTCCCCAAACCCCTCTTTGCGTGATGCTAATCTGCAGTGATTGGTCTGATTAGATCATGCCTGTGCTGCAGCTTGTGGCAGTGCTGCTTTGTGTACAGTGTTACCAGGGAAACTGCTATTTTTACTGCTCCAAAAGCACCACTTAGTGTTAAAGAATGAATTTGCATTTTCATTCAGACCAATGACAAAAAAAAGCCCAACAAGTGGGTGGGAAATATGCTAATGTTTCGTGTTGAGATCTACATGAAACAGCTTGGGATTCGTTTTAAAAACTACTATTTTAAATGATTCTTAGTCGACTCTTTCTTTTGAGAGACAGTCACTTTATGCACGGTGCACTTTCAGATTTAAACCTTAGGATGTTTTCATTCACATAGAGCTGTTATACATGCATGCATGCATGAAAGAGCACTTTGGCATACGTCACTAGAGAGAAGACTTTCATTTCTCTGAAAGACCCAGTTAACATTTTGATTAAATATTTTGCTTAACTCTTATTACAAAGCAAACACTCCTCTTCAATCCATGGATGTTTCCCTCAGTTAATGTACTCTGTCTCACAGTGTGAAGTGTCGGTCATAGCAAATCAACACGCTGTTGCTGGTTTGAATAATTAAGTGAAGTGTCTTCTCATAGGATAAGAACACGCAGACTCATTAATAATTTAATAGACACTGACGCGTCATCATGTACTAGACTGTGGGCTAGTTTTGTTCAGTGCTGATTTGAGTGGTTACACTTCCTGTAAAGCATCGGTTCATTTTTAACTGGAAATGTGCACACTGCTTTTCAGATGTATATTAGATGTCTGTTTCTTAATAACTTTTCAGAGGTTATTCCTTTCAGTGGCTCTTGTGAACTGCCAAAAAACAGACAGCACATTACATGTCCCACTGGAGACCGTAATATATTGGATCAGTGTTACACAACAATTAAGGATGCACATCACTCTGTCCCACGGGCAGCGTTGGGGCTCTCTGATCACTGTTTGGTTCATCTTATACCAACCTATGGGTAGGGGGCTGAAATGTTTAGTCAACGTTATCAACAACATTGACAAAAAAAAAATTTATGACAAATATTTTTGTTGTTGTTAGATCTCATATGACCTAATGTAAGAGCCTGCAATAATGTGGTGCTGTAGAGCAAGACTATAATTCAGTCTTCCTGATGCAAATCAAGAGAAGACGGCGCTTCAATTCAAACACAGCCCAACCTGAAATTGCTGAGCAGCATTTGGGTGAATATGTAAATATATGCTGTGCACTTTCCTCTCAATAACGAAAAACACGACAAAAACTGAAAGCGGTGTGAAAGCAGCAGTTATGCATCTGATTACAGCGATGTGAATGTCTGAATGAGCTCTGTGATTTTGGTACTCCAGTCACATCCTTACATAACGTTAGTATGCAATAGATCAGTGCTTCTTAACTGGTTTGGCCATGAGACCCACATTTTCCCATGGTCTGTGTGTGTGTGTGTGTGTGTGTGTGTGTGTGTGTGTGTGTGTGTGTGTGTGTGTGTGTGTGTCAACAGATTTTGTAAAGTAATGTACCCCTTTTCCTAAAATACACGTAAATTGTAAGAATATGACTAATACCCAGGAATAGACATCCTATAAGGCAAGGCCCAAACTAGTTTGTACAATTAAGTTGGTATGAGCCACCACTGTTATTTAATAGTACAAATTAACACAAAGTGAAAATAACAGTTATGGAAACAACAGTTATCATGGTGAATACACAAAACTAACAGGAAATGTTAATGAAATGTAGAAACTGCTCCTGAATAGAATGAACATCGTGCATTCATAAAAACAAAAACAAATGACTTTAGTGTTACTTTTTCTCATCTGGCCTGGGCTTGATGTTTGTTTTAATATAAAAAGTTCCATTGTTGTCTAACGTAAAAGCCCTTTCACACCAAAAGTGAATATGCCTCAGGCTGAAGGAAATGTAAATTCACGTCGTATAGTAAAGGGTCCAGCTCAAGCTGCGCTGCTGTTATGGATTGCATCAATAATACAAGAATAAATAAAATGGAATAAAAAAAAGGATGATATTTAAAATTATTGCAGATTTTCATCATATTTTGAGTTTGCTTTTCACCGTTTTTATTTATTTTGAGGAATACTGAATGAGTTTTTGTGTCGGTGAGATGAGTAAATGCATTTTAACGTTTAGTCTAATGCTTCAGTAGCATCATGTTCACACAGCGCACACAATGCCTCTGCACTCACTCCTGATTTCTCTCGACGTGAGAGCTGTCAGTCAATACTTAAGAAACTAAGTACCTGACATTGCCATTACTGTTTGACATTTAATGCTGATGAATCTGAAATCAGTGTTACGACTAGAGATGTAACGGTATGAAAATCTCTTATGATTATAGTGACCAGTAATATCACGGTATTGTTAAAATGTGCTGGGAATTTTCAAAAAGTGCCAACACAAATCATTTCACCTAGTTTTATATTTAAAATCAGCAAATAAAATGACTTGCTCTCTGACAGCAGGTGGCGCTCATGGAGCAGCAGGATCACAGCGGTTCAGCAGTGCGAATAAAACACTGCTTTATTAGGTATTACATGGAGCGAAGATGAAAACAAACTGGCACATTCATATAATTAATTCATTCATATATCAATTTGTATAATTACCTTAGCACTCTTTTAAAACCTCCCAACTTTCCGCCATTTTTCACACAAAACGAAATAACTTTTTGTGCTGCGTTCAAGTCAGACTGTTACTGAAAACAGTGCTTTATGCTGGACCGTATTTGTTTATCCTCAGCTGTCCAGGGTTTAATGATACTTAAAATATGAAAAAGTAATCCCAACCGTGGTTAATTTTAGCGTGATTTATTGTCAAACTGGTAATCGTTACATATGTGGCTGGTATAATTCAGCAAGTTAAAGATGGTCTCTTCCTATCTGAGTGGCTGCTTCTCATCTCACATCTAACGCTGATGATCAGAAGTCAGGCTCAATTATGTGTGTGATGTGTCTTTTCTCTCGCAGGCTCCGCAGGGCTCGCGTCAGCGCCGACAACAGAGCGTAACCCGATCGGCTGAGCGTGCGATGGACAGACGGAGCGGACGCAAGGCCAGCGACAAGGGTCCCACAGAGCTGATGATGTCAAGGACCGCCGTGAAACCCGCTTCTGTGGAAATCGTCATCGCCAGCGCTTTCGGACAGATCTCCCCCTCTCTGCGACTCTCTCCCACTCCAGTCCGCGCGGGGCATGAACGAACTGCGGCTCACGGACAGAAACAAACAATTATCTGCTTAGCTACAATCTGAACCTGCGGCGGACGGGACGGGGGTGTTCTGGTGCAGCGCGAGACCAATGTGGGCTGTATCATTCATCACTTTGAAACCGGTTCCAGGTTAACATTTATGGAGTAATAATACTTTTTCTTTACTCTATCTTTCTGGCTTATATATATATATATATACATACGTTAAATATATAAATGTGCGTGCGCGCTCCATTTTGCTGTCGGATAGAAAAGCGTTGCAGCTGATCTGCTCTCAAAGAGCCTCTCACTCCATTTATTTCATATTGATTTATTTTTATTATTTAAACATCGGTTTGATAATGTTATTGTTTTTATCAAGAGTTTGTTTGAACATGAGGGCTTGGCCTTTTAAAATTGTGTTTCTCTCATTCTTGCGCGTTCTCTTTCCTCTGTCCGAGTGGATGGACTAAACCGTAAGACACGTCCCAGGATGCTCTTGAGGTTTGTGTTTTGTTTTCTTAGACAGGAAGGTGAGTATGGGAGGTCTTATTGAAGCAGGCGCTGTCTGAGCGTCAGGAAGATATTCTTCTACATTTAACAACCTTTATTTTTTTTATTAAGTTAGGATGTTATTAAGTGACCAGAGAGCAATATCACTCTCCTTGTTTTGTTTTGCCAGTCTGCACGGGTGGACTTTAATTCACAAACAGCTCAGGTGGGGTTTTCAGGCTACGGGAGCATCAGAGACGTTGTGTATTTAGTTTACAGGACTTACAGACCATCTCTTTTCAGAACACAATTTCTGTGATTTATCATACACAGTTTCTCCATATTTTAGCAATTGAGAAGTCTAGTTCCTGGGAGGACACTTTATGTATGATTTAGTAGCGTTAACCATGATGTCTGTTTAAAGAAAGCCAAAGGTAGACTGTGCAGGTGGTTTATACAAAAAAAATTGGGACCAAAATAACTGTCTCAGTTTATTTGGATAGTAGAACACCCTGAACGTCAAAATAATTATGAAAATATTATGGATACGTTGTATTTCTTTCTTCTTCTGTGGACAGGAGTAAGGGCATTTTGGTCAGTCTTTTAGATGTATACCTTGTGCCAAGCTGTCATTTGGTTTTGTGTTATGCCATAGTATTGCCGTAATACAGACGGTCACTGATTGATAAACAGGCTAAGACTGCTAAATCTCATATTCACAGCTGATGTACAGTAAAACAAGGCCATATTTATTATAGCTCTGATAAATTTCATGCAGTTCTCCCGTTTAGCCAGTAGAGGTTGAGTTGTTACTGAACTGCACATATAAACGTGCCATTTAGATCTGGGAATCATTTAGTGTCTAACAGCCATATGAGAGAAGCCATTGCTGTTACATTTGTTTTTCCATCGCTGATGCTTTACCTTGCTCTCCGTTTGACCATGGGGTCCAGGTGTGTTTTTATGGAGCAGGGTGACCATGGAGGACTTGTTTGCCGTTTTCCCCCTCTTTATTTGCCTTGTGGCTGCTCATGTTATGGCAGTATTGTCACCGTATTTATTTGGTTCTGTGCATGACAGCTCAGAGTCTGAAAGATGCTCAAGAATTTACTCCTCAATTTCCCCAGACTGGGCATATACAGAAATGCTAACTAACTTGAAAATGGTAAACAAAGGGCATTTTTACATGGAGGGATGTGTGCAATTCAAGCAACCAGTTTGCACCTTTGGATGCATGCATAAATTCTGTAGTTCCTCTCTTTTTCTAGTATATACCAAATTGCATTATGAAATCTATAAATACTACAGAAAGACATGGGGACCATAATCACTTCCTGAGCTTTGAGAGGAAAAGACGAGGCCAAAGTCCTTCAGAGGGAACTTGCTCAGTTTCCCTTACATTTATTCCTAATTAGCCAACATTCCCTCAAATTTGTTCTCAGTGTTATTCCCTTTCCTTGTACTTCTGTAGCCCTTCTCCAGTCTGTTAATTAGTTTCTGCTGTTTTCTTGCATCATCTTTCATGTGCCTTGGTGTATGTATACATCAACGAAAGATTCCCTGTTGGACATATATATGCCATTTTCTATGCTTTGTTGCATCAGCGTTTTGTTAATGTTCTTATTTACAAAACCAAGCCTTTTCTGTAATGTGCCTATGCTATATTGGAGAAAGTATATGTTTTAATTTTGCTTTTCATATGTAACATAATCAAGCCTGAGAATAAAGTACTTATTCAACAATGAAAACGTGATGGACTTTTTTTTATATTAAATTTATTCTGCAAATAATATTTGTAAAAATCATACAAGCCTAAGCGTTCACACTGGTGAATCTGTTTTTACACAAATCATGATTCTTTTACTTTCCATGACATTTGAGGGGGAATAAAGTGCTGTGGTATTGATGCTCACCTACAGCATACAACTCGACCTCTCTGAGGTGCAATTATGTCAGTCATATTTAAAGAAATACAAAAGGGCTCAATGAGAGCTGTGCAGTTTGCGCTTTGAACCACCATAAGTCCCCTAAAAATGGTAATTCCTCCCCAGAAGAAAAATACACATCCAAGAAAATCTTCTCCACGGACTTCAACTGGGGTTTATCACTTCACAAAGACAAGGTCTGTTTTCCCCTCTATCCTATCCAAATAGAAAAAATAGCTGGCTGTAGAAGGGGTGCATCCTGACCGTTTATAATCCAGAACCATGTCTTGAACAGTGGGACACTTGGAGAAAAAGGCAATATTCATTGGGGGAACAGTTTTTTTTGTATGTTTGTTTTTGCAGATATGTTATTTAGTGCTCCTGTTAAAAGTATTATCTGTCGTTTGTTTAAAAAAAAAAAAAGCCTTCAATTAAAGGCCACGTGCGCTGTAACCCCATGGTCTGATATCGCTTCACATTCATTCATACATCCACTCTCCTCTTCAGTCAGACTCTGCGAAAAGAAGCAAGTATTAAACACAAAAACAATCTAAAGAATAATGCTATCTTCAAATAAGATATAAAGTAAATGGCTGAAAAGGCTGAACATTAATCACCCTGTTTAGTATTTGTTGATATCTCAACTATTGACTTCGTGGTTTGATCCTTAGAGATTAGGCTGCTTCCTGACTGCTCCACCTTTACATCTTCATGGTCTGGATGTTGGGACGCTGGAGCAGCTTCAGTTGGGCTTGCAGATGATGGTTCAGTCGTCACACCTCCTGTGCTCTCAGAGTTCCTTTCCACCAATAAAATTGGTGTCTTATTTACAAACCACCGCCGGATTGTTTCCTCACCTAACCCACTTGATTTGACAATCTCATCCAACTTGGTCTCATCTAGTTTACCATGCTTGTCTAGGTGCTCCTTTAGGATGCTAATGTTGGCTTTCTGGAAGTCTTCCTCATCTACCATGGTCTGGTAACTCTCAAGCCACTTGAGCTGACCGTTCTTCAGGACATAGCGGCAATCTCCAAACCAGCGTACTACCTCTGGTCGCGGTAAGCCCGTTTTAGTTATCAGCTCATTGTACTGGGGACTACTGGGCCAGTGGGTGCGTGCAAAGACTTGCTTCAGCAGATGGAGCTGTTCCGGCGTCTTCTTTCCTCGGTATGGGGAGGTCTGAGGAACAGCTGTCTGAGAGACAGATTGTGCCACCTTGGTAGCCTCATTCAGTTGACTGCCCTCTGGCTCACCTTTTCCATTAGATTCAGTAACTTTCAGCATTTTGAGATTGATTTTGATAGGATTAACTTTCGGCTCAGTACCACTTTCATCCTTCTGTTTATCCTCTAAGTCTTCTTGTGTTTCCTGGCAGGACTCTTCAGCTACAAGGGTCTCCTCACTGCAGTTTTTTTCCTTGTTTATTCGATGCTCCTCTGCTTCTCCCACCAGATCATCTTCCCTTTCTGCCCTCTCAGCTTCTTCTTTCTTCTTCTCTGCTGCTACCCTCCTCCGTCGCTCAGAAAACCAACCGTGGATCTCACGGCGAGTCATCTTTGTTTCTGCTCTTAACCGGTCAACTTCTTCACTAGATGGATCTGGGTCCTGTGCAAAGCTGGCCTCCAAAGCACGGACCTGATGGGGCTCTCGCTCTTTGTACCGTATGGCCGTGAAATCTGGCGACGGGGGTCGTGGAGGACGCCGTGTTGGAGTTGGTGGGGATGATGTCTGTGAGGGGCTGAGAGGTGACTGCTGGGGGGTTTTGGGCCTCTCTGGGGTTGTACTGTTTTCGGACAGGTCTACAGCAAGAGTATCCAGTTGGGAAATGCCACCACTAGCTGTAACAGTCTGACCTCCACCACTTGACCTTGAACCCTTCAGATTCCGGAAGTGGTAGCGGCGGTCGCTGAACCATTTCCGCACTTCACGTACAGACAGACCAGTTAGGCTTATAAGTCGGTCTACTTCCTCTTGATTAGGAAACTGGCTAACAAGGAAGCTCTCCTTTAAGGCTGCCAGCTGTTCCTGGGACTTTTTAGTTTTGTTAAAGCTGGGGTCCAGGAAGTTGGTGGTGGAGAATATATGAGAGTTCATAGAGATAGGAGAGTCTGACTTACTTGGTTCGGCGGTATCTGTTGTAGTTGTAGATGCAGAGGTCGTGGCTGGAGTGGTACTGGCAGCTGAAACAATATCCTTGTTGTTGCTTTTAGCCTCAGAATTGCCTGTACCCTCACCTTTCACAATGTTACCGTTGCTTTGAATGCAAGTGGCATTAGTACCCGGTTTATTGACCTTAACTTTGCTGTTGCTATTTGACTTAGCAGTGCTGCTGCTACCAATACTGATTACGCTAGCCTGGCTACATAAGCTGCTAGTACTGCTAATACTGCTTGAACTGCTGCTAGCATTGCTGCTGCTACTACTGCAATTTCCACTACTGCTGCTACCAACAGTGCCTAAAACCATGCTGGTTCCTTTATCAGCTACCAGGGCTGCGGCGGGTCTGGCCTGCATCATCGGCTTTGCAGCAGCCTGAGGTTTAGGTGTAACTGCTAATGCAACAGGGGCACTGCTGACCTGAATTCCATTAGCCATCATCGGCTGGGTGACAATCACCCCTCCTTGGCCAACCAGGCTACCTTGTAAGATATGAGGGATGCCGGTTGTGCCCAGTACTGTGATAGTTGGCTGAGTAGTGGTGTGCCTCTGCTGTTGGCTGTTTGATGGTGCTGCCTGTATGATTGTATTGAACATTTTTCTGCGGGCATCTTCTATTTCCTCTGGTGACCAGCTGATTCCTTGTTTCAGCCTCTGTGCTGTGAACCAGATCTTGATCTGCTCCTCGGGATACTTGGTGACTACAGTAAGGTAGCAAAGCTCAGCCTTGGTTGGATAAGGGAACTTGCTAAAGGATGTCTTTAAGAAACTGCTATTGTCCATGGATGCATTGTAAGTAGGAATGCTGCTCAGGGGGACCATTACTTTTGGAAGAGTCTTAGTACGTGATGATGAGGATGCCAAAGAGGAGTGGGATGAGGAGACCGTGATTGGAGCAGATTGTTGATTGAGACTTCTGTTCTGCACGACGGATATGACTTGTGTAACAGCTGTCTTCAGCATGGGCAAAGCCCCAGAGCCATTAACGATCTGTATGGCCGACGGCAGGGTGACTTTGCTGGCTGCTCCATTGTGTACAATAGTGGGTACATGAGTGACAGTAACTGCAGGGGTGTCATTTTTCTCCACCACTTTGGTAATAACGGGGGGAGGGTCATCCGTTGCAGGGTGGGAAACTACAATCCTTTTGGGTTCGGATTTACCCTTCAGCATTTTCATGATTGGTGTCTTGGTGATGGAGATCTCATATTCTTTAGAGCTAGTGCTTTCACAAGGTTCCACACAAAGACTCTGCTCTACTATGATTCTATTGTCCTTCTTTTTGAGCTGAAGTGTGGTGGTTATTGTACTAGGATGGACACGGGCATTGTGCAGTGCTAAGCCCTCAAATTTTGCTGCATTAATCCCGCAATCCACGCAAAGAAAACAAGGGTCAATGCGGAAATCTGGGTGCCCGCTGTAGACATGATCAAGGAAAAGATTTAGGTCCTGGGTCTCAAAGTTACATGGCCTACAAGTGTAAATACCGCCATCTTTATAGGTATCACCTGCTTCTTGCCCAGAGGACTCATCCAAACTTTGACTGCTTTTTCCACTCGCTTCCTCTGTAACCGAAAAGTCAATGTCCTTGGTTGAAGGGGACAGTCTGTCCAGCTCAAAGTCATCCTGCAGATGTATGGCTTTTACAGGAATCATGCACGGAACGGTGGACTTCCTTTTGCTAGCCATGGTCCTGTCTACGTAGTCTTCAGTGAGAGTCCTGATTAATGATGATTATCCAATCTTATTGAACATCAACTGAGAACTTTTTGATGGACATTATCATCAGTATTTAATGTCCTTAATGGTTTCAGACGTCAGAGTGTCTGTAAAGAAAAAAAAACAACAGATTTTAAGAACCACAGGAATCAAGATCAATTTAGTTACTACACTAAAATAACAAAAACTACCTATTGACGTTCTATCATTAAACGTCTTTTCACTTACAATACAAAAGAGAAGAGCTGCTTTTATGTCGGTCTCTGAGTGAGCTACTTTCAAAGAGGCTTTTAAAGCCTCTCATTCTGTTTAAGGAGCACCCCATGCCCTCTCAGAAAGAGTGTAACTTTTGTTGTTTTAAGTGAATGGCATACGATCAATCAAGCCTGATGGATTTTCAAACCACAAATGTGAGAAAACATGCACACATCCAAATGTTCAACAGTGTATTCACTAAACAACACGGGGAAAAGCACTGGAGTTAATTTCTGATTCAAATAACTGACTGCCATGGCCTACCAGAAATATAGGTCACTTTCAATTCACTTATCTTAGACTGCAGCAGGCAAACATACACAGGAACAGGGCAGGACAATTTCTTAGTTGCAAGTTAACCCTTCAAACGAAAGGGATTGGGGGCCACAAAAGGCAAAACATATGACAAGAAAGGACCACAATGATGACAACAAGAACACATTTCCGATAATAAAATACCATATTGACCACATTAACCAAGCTGAAAAGAGCAATACAGCTTTCTCCAATTCTACCATGTCACAGAGGGACACAGGAAAGGTTTGGTCTGATAACATGGGTCTAGTTAGTCCCTGCTGGTGGATGCTATAATTACAACATCAGGATCCTAAAGTATTATTCACCGGATGGCCATTAAAGAGTAATCATATATTCTGACTACATCGGAATTTTGCAAGCCATAAAGACCTATTTGGAGTAGACAACACAGATACATTACTTATGGTAGCAGAAATGCACATAACCAGGTCGAGAAAGATGGGTAAAACCAACGGAATAAAATAAAAAATTTACTCTTGTACCTTTGGATGTCAGAATCCATTTCTACTAAATATTGTAGAAACTTACATTTTCTGTAAAAGTTGCTTTGCAATGATTTATATGGTAAAAAAGTGCTATACAAAAATAAACTTGAACTGAATCAGAAAACAAATCATTTGTATAGAATATGGTCATCAAATACGCCATTTGAAACTAAACACACAAAAAACAGACAGATTATGGATAAAACCTGCTATGATTACTCTACTTTTAAAGCATACATTTGATTTACACAATAGGTCTACATAATATTCACATATACTGTTCTTAGAGGACATACTGTATGAGCCCTAAAGTTACAGTATGAAATACTATTTAAACCTATAACATTTGACAACATTTACCTACCTGTATCTATTTTATCTCACAGTTCTGACTTTTTTTCCCCTAGCAAAAACAAGTTTAAATATCCTAGTTCGGACTTTAAAACTCAATTTAACTCAAGAGTGAGTTTGTAAATTGAGGAAAAAAGCCAGGGCCCGGTGTCCCGATAACGCTCACTCTTAGCGTGCTAAGAAGACCTCGAAAGATATATCTTACTAAAGTTGTTTATGTTCCTAAGTGTGTTCCCCGAAGCGTCCCTTAGGAAGCTCTTAGCACGCTGACTCTTACGTCCGACGTTACAAGAGCGCTGTCCAAAGTGAGGGTGCTGAATTAGTTGGCATCGATTGCTCAGGAATCGTTTTTCCACTTCACATGAAGGTGCAGTACAGCGTTAAGAAAGACAACACGCTCTATGCAAATGAAACATTCCTCAAATTAATACAGTAACATTTATTTTAACAGTTTAAGTTATTAGTAGAATATAGACTATAAATTTAATTATCAAATGGTCAGTAATATGTTCACACGATATGTTGTGACAGTTAGACGAACAGGGTATCCCTCGCTAATCATCCACCCTCCTTATCCCATTGTGCCGCTTGTGCCGCTTCTTGACATGGGTTTAACGACTTATAAAAATTATATAATACACTTTTATATTAATGGTAAGGTATCCCTTTCGCGATATGTACGCCTGATCAATCACTGATGAATTAGCGATAGTGATGTGTGTGCGATCCACCAGGATTCCCGGCATGGCGAAGCAGGGCGTTGGTGACAGTGTGGACGCACTTCCACACCGAGGTCTTGCTTAGACCGTAGCCCTCTCCCACGACCTCAATGAAGCTCTCTGTAGCAAAAAAAAACTTAGCGCTGGGCTTCAGGCCTTAAAGCAAAATTCCGCCACGTTAGCCTGGCAAGCGCAGGTCTGAGAAGGTCCAGCGGCTCCATAATGAGTTGTCTTGGCAGGCGATTTTTTTTTATATATATAGCCACGTCAGGCAAAATGTCAGAAGGGCTTAAGTTTTGCCGAATAAAAAAAATTGACATTGACTAAACGGCTCCACGTCCAGCTCCGTCTTTGATTCGATACAAGGACACGTTGGATCGCTGGTATGGTCGCTTACTGGACACAACCATGATTACCCATTTACAGATCTTAGCCATTTAGAGCCAAATTGTTTGCCAGATTTTAATTATCAAAATATTGATTGCCAATTCGCTTTAACTACATTACGAAAAAGCCTAGGCTAATTACCACCATATTAGTTCTGATACCACATAAAGTCAACTTCATAAATAGGCCTGTATCCATTGCGAACATAATTTACCATTATACCATAGTTTGACTTGTACTTTGCTGTGCTGATTTCTAAAGACTGCTGTACAGTAGCGTCTTGAGCTCAAACAACGCTAATAGAGAGCTTACGGATGGTCCGGACCAACCTTACGAAAGTGTGACTTACAGAAGATATACTTAGCGTGCAAATGTGTCGGGAATCGTGCCATAAGGTTAAGAGAGAGGTTAAGGAATAGGTTAAGAACTACTTAGCGATAAGAACGTTTTGGGGAACCGGGCCCAGAATTGTGAGATACAAACTCATTATTCTATTCAGAGGGGAAAAGGGGGAGTGACGAGTTGATTTTTCTTATCAGAATTGTGAGAGATAATCTAACACTTCTAAGAGATTAATTGCGAGAATAAAGTCAGAAATGTGAAATATATACTCAAATTTACTTTATACAAAAAAATATATATTTTATTCCAAGGCTTTAATAGACTGTAGACATAGTAATTTTTACCACCATATGCTCCGCCCACAGAAAAACATCATCACTATTTTGCAAAAACTATATATAAATCACTTTTACTTTATGCACGAAACGATTAATCGCCTTCTGGTAATTTACTCAATGCATGCTAGGTGGCGCCAACCAGCAATGCATTTTTCCTCCTCAGCCCATGTATCAATATAAACTTTAAACCATCCTCAAGTGCTTGTGATCTAAAAATGGATCTCGATTCTATAATATAGGCAGACATGCACTCATTATGTTATAATGGACTGAAAGCTACCTGCTTGTCATTTGTCAAACATCCTTTGTTATAATAATACCATGAGCTGCTTTAAACATATAGGCCTACAGAAATATATTGTATGAATATAAATCTAGACACAAACGAAAACAACATCTCGAAATCCATATTCTTTGTATGCTGGTTGAAAGTGTTTTATGCTCGTTCTCAATACAGTCTTCTGAGCTTTTAGCGCCACCATGTTAACCTTTTGGACGGCCCGTGTTTTCACTTTGAGAAACTAAAAAGATTTGTCCGACTGATTAAAAAATAAACGTATTTTTGGTCAGTGGATGTTTGCGGTCTATGTGGAAGCATCCATAGGAATCTGCAGATTTTATTCCAGTGCAAAATTTCGTCCGATGTTCGCGCTCAATGTGGAAAGGATTTACACTGCCATGATATCCTCTTTTTCCCAAAAAATGGAAATGCCCATCATTGCAGCTTGCAGTTTGGCTCAGCAAAAGGGGGCATGGCCCTGCCAACGCTCCTGGGTCACATAACCAACACAAAAGGTTTTGGTGGTAGGCGGGTCTGACATCATCACACTGAGGACGAGAAGACGAGTGGGGGTTGGGTCCTTAAGTTTGGTCCGAGGTGCGAGCATGTGTGTGTGCACATGTGTTGGGGGCCATTAACGGTCACAGGAAGCAGTGAGGTGTTTCAGCAAGGATTTTTTTGCCTTGATACCAATTCCCCACCCATCCCTACCCCCCTCACACACACCCTCTTCCAACAACCAGAGCCGTTACCCCCCACATCTCCTCCTTCTCCTCCTCCTCCTCCTCGTCTCTGGAATGTTCCACCATGAGCTGTTTAGCGAGTGGTCAACCGCCTGCATCGAGCGTTAAGATATGAACTGTCTCCCAGTCTGTTCGTATAAAAATGATCAAACGCTTTAAATATACAATGTTAGAAAATGTTTCAGATTGGGGCGGACCACATGTAAAAGTTACAAATTTGTAATTTAAAATCATGCATTGATGAACCACTATATTGACAAGCCAAAAAATAGTCCTGTCCTGGATCCCTTGTTTGGCAATACTTGAGTGAGTGTTCACCATATCAAAACTTGAGCTCTATACAGTCGGACACACTGACAAAATTATTATTGTCTTGTTTTCAAGTATAAATATCTACACATTCTGGAATCAAAATGCATTTACAATGACTCAAGATTTTAAGAAAATAATAAATATATATATATATATATATAGAGAGAGAGAGAGAGAGAGAGAGAGAGAGAGAGAAACAAGCTCATAACAAGCAAAAATATCTGCCAATAGCGTAAGAAAAATAATCTTAATTGAATGGCTACACAAGATTATTTTTCTTGCACCATTGGCATATTTTTGCTTGTTTTGAGCAACAACTAACAATATTTAGATTTTTCGTTTTTTAGAAAACAAGACATAATATCTGGAGTCATTTTACTTCTCAAATAAATGCATCCTGATTCAGTCAATTTTAGATATTTAAACTAGAAAACAATACAAATATACTAAGAAAGAAAATCATTTTTTGCAGTGTAGACACCGTCCTCACTTTGGACTAACAGGACATCTTTGTCTCTCTGGAGAACATGTAAATAAATGATGACACAATAGTGCCTAAACTGATCAATTCTGAACCACGTGGTGTTTTATAAGAACACGACCAGTAAACACGATAAACATGGCTACGGTGCAGTTGGAGTTAGACTCTATTGTCTATCCGTGACGTTTGCTTTGGTGAAAACTCGTCCCCTTCCCTTCCCTGGCTCTCCCTCATCATCCCTCATCAGCCCAGTCTGCAGGGAAACGACGAGTCGCGTCAGCACCACTGGTGTGTAACCCCCACCCACACACACACTCTGTTTCACGTACACACACTGAATTAACACACTGAAGCACTCATTGGCTCAGTGGTCACCCGGGTCCATGGCCTGTCCTGGTTTGTTTTCCCAGACGCTGTGAGTGGTGAGAGCAGTCCCTGATCCTGTTCCACTGTGTTTGATTGGTGCAGCTCTTCAACATGGCGTCCCTTCATTCCCTCGTCAAAGCCACCAATGCATGTGGGTGCCAAAAGGTGTTTCTTGGTAGTAACGTTAACATGCATTTAGGGCTGGGCAATGTATAATTAATGATAATCTAAACTGCTGTTATACCTTCAGTCATTTGGAATTTGAATTATCTAGACTTTTGAGATTTTTTTTAAGCAATTTTACTTGTATTTTTTCTGAAGACAAGTTTGTTCAAGATGTATTTGTTTATGTAGTGCATGCATCTTTTCTGCAAAGATATTTAATAAGTGATTTGTTTAACATTTACATCATGTGCGCTGCACTTGGAATAACATTTTCAGACACACTTTATGTTAAGGTCCAATTCTTGACTTTTGCCTTAAACTCCTAATGTGCTTTTTATTAATAGTTAGTGCAGTAGTTGTTAAGTTTAGTGTTGGGCAGAGTTAGGGTTGTAGACTATGCTCATGAAAGAACATATGCTTTATAAATACTAGAATATGATAATAACAGGCATGCTAATAATCAACTAGTTAATAGTGAGGATTGGTCCCTATATTAAAGTGTTACAAAATTTTCTTTAACAAGAGGGTTAATAGAGAAAAACTTACTTGAATCGTGTTGTAGGTACATTTTGAAGTTGACTAGTTAAAAATCAAGAATCGGTCAAACATTCTAAAAATATCAGATTTACATTTTTTTTTGCCATATCACCCAGCCCTACATGCATTATTTTAAATTGGTCCAATTAAGGTTAGGTTTTTTATATATATCAGGTTGTTTTATGCATTGCTTTTTTGATATACTGCTTGGTTATTACTGAAAATGCAACTTCAACTGTGCAAATACAGCATAAGTTTCTACACAGAGTGGCACAGATTCAATGTCACCAGCGCCTAAGGTGTTAAGGCTCAGTTAAAAATGGACGAGTGAGGGGGGAAAACATGGCGGCACACCACACGCTCTGCTGTCCAACCTAAAATGGCTGACATCACAGTCTCCAAACCAGCGAGAGAGAGCAGTGCCAGCTCCAGCTGACCAGAGCCGCTTGAACACACAGCCCTGGTCACGCTCGGGACCGAGACAAGGGAACGGCGGGGATAGATTTACAATAATCCCACCTGGAGGAGGGAAAGTAAAGAAAACCAGGAGGACACCCTAACAGAGCCATTAACTGGGTTTGTTCCCATCTTGATTTAGTTTTCGCTAGAGTTTTATTTCTTTCTGCAGTCGTAAGAAAATCATAATAACACTCCAAGAAAACAAATCAGAGGTTAAACCCAATCAAATGTTTTGATGTGACTCGTTGTCAACACTCAGAGCTGTTTTGAAGGTGAAGGATGTAAGTGTGTTTGAGATGTAAAAGAGCATGGTTTCGTTGACTGTGAGCTTTAACTGAGGAGGTTTCCTCGAGTCAAACACCACGGCCTGCATGTTCACCTCAGACAGGCCGTGGTCTATGGATGGTCATTCATGAATCTTTTACACTATAAGTCAAAGGAGAGATCCTGATAGTAGAAGCCAAAGATCGGGGCGGCCAATGGGGGAAAACATTAACAACACTACATATGGGGAAACTAAAAGTTAGTTTTATTGGTCAACCTGGGCTGAGTTGATCGTATAATAATTGGGAAACGCAGGCCTGGCTGATGCTGTGATCTCAAACTGACCACATATTCACTAATGGGTATAATGCATCTGAATAATAGCAAACTAATGGCAGATTTAAATAAACACTGGTAAAATTTTAAATAAACAGTACATTACATCCAAACTGATTTATCATTAACAACAGATTTTCAACATCTGACACGCGGGGAAACTAAAGAGTTAGGTTTATCGGCCGATCTGACCAATGCTATGATCTCAGTGACCACATATATGCTGATATAAGGGTCAATCACTAAAAAAATAGAATAGAGAACAGATGCACCCACTGCCAGCAATTATGAACTGTGATTATTAATACAAACTAGTGATCACTGACTGGATGGACAGTCTGGAAACATGCATAACTTAATAACCAACCCAGTGATCTACAATACAAATGAAGTTCAAGATGAAAGTGTTGAAAGCAGATTGTCTGAAGGTGTCACTGATCTCTGCACTAGTAACTCACATACATGTTGTGCGAGTCTGATCACACGTAATCGAGACAAACTTTCATTTCTATGAATACTGGTGTTATGAAATATGATCAGGTATTTAAAAACCACAAACTACATCTCCACCCGTTTCCTGCCGCCACTGCACACACACTCCCTCACTCAGAGAGCAGAAGTCAGGCACTTTTAACGTGAGAGGGCAGTTCATCTGCTGTAACGAAGGATTGTGACCTCGATGTGTAACAATAAAACACAAACACAAACTCACCCGCCAACTCCCGCGCCGCTTCAGCCGCCACACACTCAATAACAAACACGACTCAAGTCAGCTAGTGCTGGAGGATACAGGGATGAGCGCAACACAAAGGCCCCTCATTATTGTTTATGTGCAGTCGAGTGAGTTTGTGTGTGTGTGTGTTAAACACAGACTGAAAGAAACTCACGCTGCGTCACAAGCAGCAGCGTCACGTGACCTGCTGCGTCTCCGGCGCTGTGTTGCCAGATTGGATTGAAGACCTCCAGCACGACTACACGCCGATTTAAACGTTTTATCAGTTTAGGTGGCTGTTATGGAGGCTTTAGTGTATTTTTATACATATTTTTTAAACACAGTCATCCACAATCATCCAAACTAAATGTTTTGTCACCTAGTGACATATTTGTATTTTTCAATTTCTAAAGTTCTTGATTAATATTTATATTGTAAGGGAGATAGTTAAAACGAACTTTGATTTCAAACTCTGAATTTAATTAATTTTAACTGAAAAAGACAAGTAAACAGTAATAAAATAAAAATAGATAAATGACTAGCTATGTCACCAACAAATAGGCTACAATAACAAGATACAGCTAAAATTAACTGTGCTTTAAGTTTTCAGTTAGGTAAAACAGTAGTATTCAGATACAGAAATACCACAGATACAGAATAATCTATATAACTTCAAAATAACACTGGTAGTCTTAAATGCATAAATAAACATTAGTGACAGACAGACAGACAGCAGCATGTTTGTTTAGGTTGCCGTCACTCTGACCTCATGCACAGATCTAACTGTTACTCATGAGATTTGTTTCTCAACTGTTTACATTTCACTATAACCAACGATGTTTAGTATAAATCGACTGTTTACGTGAATAGGCCAAAGTAACGTTTCCAGGTTTTGTTAGGGAATAGATTTGCAATTATCCCACCTGGAAAGAGGGAAAGACACACTTTGGGTGTGAGCTCACAGAAAAGGTCTCACAGTTTAAAAGTGTAAGACTCAAATACACTTGCAAAAGATACATTCCGCCATCTGTCCCGAGCGACTTTCGCGCTGAAATATTTAATATGAAATATTTACGGGAATCAAAAAGTAGCCCATGATTTTATCGACTGTCCCAACGCATTTGTCCCCCCGGTTTGACGTCACCACAAGAATCCCAATCTGGCAACACTGCATCCGAAGCCCGGATGATCGACTCGATACCAATATACTGGTAGAGAGTAATTAATATGATACGCGAAGATAACGACTAGCTGCACTAAAGTTATTCCTGCTCGAAGCAAACTGAAAAATATTATTATGAAAAAGTTTCAGAGAAGTTAAATTACAGTGATAGACTACTAGAGCAATTAAACTGGAGTAATTTGTATAAGCACAGTGTTCCTGTGGTTAAAGCTGTGCTGCAAGTGCAAGGTCAAGAGGAAGTGTGCACTGCATGCTGCACAAGTGTATCAAGAGGCTTGACAGTGCTCTCTTACATATATATATATATATATATATATATATATATATATATATATATATATATATATATATATATATATATATATATATATATATATATATATATATATATATATATATATATATAATAACATATGATATATATTTATATATTTATTAGCATGTATTATAATCTTTATACTGTGCATGAATAATAGGATGTGTGCTATTGTAAAAACATCTTTGTTTGTCTTTATTACTGGCTTTTATATTTTCACTGTAATAAAGCTAATTATTTAAAATGTGAAAATATTCAAGTTTACATTTATCCACTCAACATTTGACATTTTTCATTATTACAAAAAAATATTTGCTTCATATTAGACCACATTTTTCTACCCAGTGGAGTAATGCTACATAACCTGAGAAAAATGCTTTGTTATTTTAATTTAAATGTGTTTATTTAGAGCATTTCTCTGTAAATATATATTTTTTAACCAAAACTGGGGCTGTCAAGCATTCAAATAATTTTTGAATTAGGATTTAATAATAATCGTTAATATTAAGTATTAAGAAAGCAGAAAGACACATTTTAGTTTTGAATGTATTTTTTTATTTTGTTCTATAGCTTGTCTAGAAAGCCTCAGATTGATTTACCCCAAGTCGAACTCTGATAGCAAAATATAGGTAGTCAAAACAAAATGCATTTTTTTTTTAATTCTGTCAAATTTATACTTAGAAGCAAATATAACAATAAATAAATAAATATATAAATATATGTTTTGCCAGGTTAAATGTTAAATCATTCGTCAAAGCGCAATGGATTGTGGGTAATATTAGCCAATCTTTTACTGTCTATGATATTATCCACGGATGCACACTTCATAAATTGACATGAAATAGTAGACCATCCTGGGAGTTTTGACATACTCTTTTTAATATCGGCCTACTAAGCTTCGGGACAGACTAATTCTAATCTCACATACTGTTTACACTTTTACATTTATTCATTTAGCAGACGCTTTTATCCAAAGCGACTTACAGATGAGGACAGTGGAAGCAATCAAAAACAACAAAAAGAGCAATGATATATAAGTGCTATAACAAGTCTCAGTTAGCTTAACACAGTACACGTAGCATGGGATTTTAAATAATATAATAAATAACAAGAAAACAGATAGAATAAAAAAAGAATAGAGCAAGCCAATTGATTAGAGGTCTTCTTTATATAATTGTATAATGAAAGAAAAGAAAAGTGAATACAAAAAGATTAGAAAGGTTGATTTTTTTTTTAAGAATAGAATTAGAATAGTGAGTGTTAAAGTTAGAGGGTCAAATAAAGATGGAAGAGATGTGTTTTAAGCCGATTCTTGAAGATGTCCAAGGACTCAGCTGCTCAGATTGAGTTGGGGAGGTCATTCCACCAGGAGGGAACATTTAATTTAAAAGTCCGTAAAAGTGACTTTGTGCTTCTTTGGGATGGCACAATCAAGCGACGTTCACTTGCAGAATGCAAGCTTCTAGAGGCACATAAGTCTGAAGTAACAAATTTAGGTAAATGGGTGCAGAGCCAGAAGTGTTGATGATGTGAGTGAATGCAGGTACAACTGCAGGAGAAATGGCTTGAAGGAGATGAGATGAAATAGGATCAAGCGGACAAGAAGTAGATTGATTAGAAAGGATGAGTTTTGAGACTTCTGCCTCAGAGAATGAAGAGAAGGATGTGAAGGAGTGTATGTTTGTATACATACTGTTTAGGATGGATAGTATGAACATTGGAACAAGGCTGAGTTGTTACTAATGATTATAGATCAGATATAGATTATAGATGCGTAATATAAATGTATATATATATAGAATATCCACAATATAACACTGCCTCGAGAGTCTGCTGGTTTCTTTCTATAGCACTTTCTACATAATGAAAATATTAAAAACAATTTTCAACAGGACAGATCCTTTTGCCTCTTTACCACAATATATTTCTAATAAATAAAGATACGATATACACACAAAACGTGTAACTATAGAAGAGATGCACGTGTGTTTTGTGACTCACAAAACATGTCACATAAGCTTTATCTAACACTATTTAGCCCAACACTGAAGAAAACAAAGCAAAAAATAAAATAAATAAAATCTCAAATTGGGGGAAACGATAGCTTATTGACTGATTGCATGCTTGATCCATTCTCGTCGCAGTTCCTATGATTTGGCCTGCGGTTCTTGTAAATGCAATGATTTCTCATGCACATTTTACATTGTGTTTAAAGAAACAAAACATGCAAATAAGCTCTTTCTCTGAACCCATTCATTTCCCATCACTCTCTGATATCGCAGTGATGATTGCTTACCTGTGGAGGGCGCATGCGCCAGAGGAGCGTTCTGCGCTCTCATTGGCTGACCGTGCAGACGTCGCATTCGCTCATTGGACGGAATGCCAAGGTCATGAGTTCGCTGCGCATGCGCAGAACCAGTTCCTTCAGCTGTCTCAATGTGGGGTGAGAAGCAGTAGCAGATCTGATATTTTACAGTCCGGGTCAAGTCTTCAATCAACGGAGCGCGTGTGTTCTCTAGTCTGCAGCGACGGAGCGTCATGACGAGCAGCTCGAAGCGGAAAGAGGAGGTTCACGCGGTGAACGGAGGAGTGAAGCAGTCCTCGTGGAGCAAAGCCGTGAGCTGCAGAGCAGTGTGGGACGAGAAGGTCTGCTTCACTCTCTACTCAGGCCGTGCTGTATCTGTTATAATATGTCCTGGATGTGTGAATGTGGACATTGAGCTGTGATGGTCACTGTTTAGGGGTCAGGGGTCAGGGGTCTAGGTGTCCTGTATATGGACTGATCTCTTTAACGGATTAATGCTGCCATGAGCTGCTCCCCTTTATCAGTGTTATATACAGTATTATATACAGTATACACGAGATCAGGAAGATTGGTAATGTTTTTTTTTTTTTTTAAGAATTCTCTCTGCTGATCAAGGCTAGATTTAATTTATTTAGAAATACAGAACAAATCTGTAATATTGTGAAATATTATTGGAATTTAAAATAATTGTTTTCTATTTTAATATATTGTAGAATGTAATTTATTCCTGTAATCAAAGCTGTATTTCCAGCATCATTCCTCCATTCCTCAGTCTCACGTGATCTTCAGAAATCAGTCTAATATGATGATACAGGAATAAATAATTACATTCTCAAGCTACACAATGTCACGTTCATTTGAAGGCGATTCATCTGGGATGATCAACGTGATTTTGCGTAGCTTGTCAGTGATCTACGGCACATGATCATATCATTAGATATATCACCCAGCCCTAGTCTGTCCGTTCATCTGTCTATGCTTTTTGCTCTTTTATTAATGCCATACATGCATTTCTTGTTCTTTGTTTGATTGCAGGATGAGTTTTTAGACGTAGTTTACTGGCTCCGTCAGATCATCGCTGTGATCTTGGGTGTGATATGGGGCGTCGCACCCCTGAAAGGGTTTCTGGGGATAGCCATGTGAGTATCGTTCAGAGTGAAGTGTGTTCCTGAGATCATAGCCTCATCACACATGAGCTGTGACTGTGTTTCCTGCAGATTCTGTATCATCAACGCAGGCGTCCTGTACCTGTACATCAGCAGTTTCCAGCAGGTGGACGAGGAGGAGTACGGAGGAACATGGGAGCTCACCAAAGAGGGCTTCATGACTTCATTTGCTTTGTTTCTGGTAAAAACATCCCGTCTTTTCCTGTTAAACCTGTACTGAACTGATGCTTCATAGATTCGTGTTTTAAATTGGACTTTTACAGAGCATGAACTTTAGAATAAAACTGTAGAGCGAGTATATTTGGAAATGTTGTGTGTTGAGTGCAAACTACACTTAAAAACTATGAGCATCAAAATAAAATAAACTAATCATTCAACAATTATTTGTTATTCAGATTACAGATTTTCAAATAGTTGTATCTCAGACAAATAACGTCTTCTCATAACAAACCATACATTTTTCAGCTCATATGACACATTAACTAACAGTTATTTTCCTTGGTAGACAAAATTAAGAGGACTTAATGACAGAAAATGAATAAAGAATTTATTTGTTTAATTGCACTGAATTCATTATAACACATGCAAGTTTGGTTTTGTTTTTAAAAGCATTGATTCAGGCTTCTCTCTCTCTCTCTCTCTCTGTGTGTGTGTGTGTGTGTGTGTGTGTGTGTGTGTGTGCGTGCAGGTGGTCTGGATCATCTTCTACACGGCGCTACACTACGACTGAGGACTGCAGGACAGACAGAGACAGACTCTTATTTAATGTGATCCGGGTGGAGCTGTTTTCCGAGGCGTCTGCATATGTTCCCTCCAGCATGTGTGTGCCTGAGGAAGAGGTGCATCGTGGGTACAAGACATGTCAATAACCGTCTGAAGCCAGGAAGCTGATGTTGTCCAGTGCACTGCCATGACTGTGGGGTTGTTTCTGTTTGTCCTCTCTGCTTTTTCTTGATTTAACTTAATTTGATATTTTTCGTAGTTTCTTTCACGATTAGCATCCAACACAGATTGTCTTACTCTGTTATGACCAGTGAAATCAGACAGCAGCGTGTAAATTCTGTACAATTCATTTTATCGAATCCATAATGTATTAAAGCATTTCTTAAGTCTTGTTGATGTAACAAACTGCTCAGTATTTTATAGTGTATCGATGGAAATGCGAGTGGTCTGTATGCTTGTTATGAGTAAGGAGATGTAGCCGAGGCCGCGGAGAGACTGTTTTCTGGATGACATGTTTTGGAGAATAAAATAAAGCTGGGTTTTGTCTGCCCTACACTTTTCAACAGACGCTCCGCTCCAGTTCTGGTGGACTCCTGGTTTTATCCACTGTCCAGTAGTCAGTGTACTGAGAGAAGTGCTGGGTTTCTGTTGACCATCATAATATCTAGATTAACCCTAAAGGTGACATCTGTGAAACGGTGTTGTCTGTAGAGTGACGCTCTCACACAAGACACCGTCAAACGCTCTCAGACTTTTCTTATTATTATTAATATTATTAACAGGGTTCCCGCAGGACCTTAAAAGTCTCTGATTTAGAGGAAACCGTCCTGTTTCTGCTGTTCTGTGAGCGCCACCTGCTGGCAGAGGATGAAGTGCTGGTGAATCCATTGGAAGAAGATGCATCATAAAAGTCTAAACAAAATTAATTTATAGGTTAATTTATTAATGTAATTTATTGATAATAATGGTTTAATATTATAATTAATACTTTTAACTTATCCGTTTTCTTACAAATGCAATAATGAAATGCATCATTGTGTAAAACTTTGCCTTTGTTCAAACTGAGAATGTCAGTCATGCTTTTTTTCAGTCATTTCAGTTAAATGTGTTACTATAAGGTATAGATTCAATTGGTGCATGTCTTAAATTTGAGAATTAATTACATTGGATTGATTACCCAGTTCTGACTATATGAGGTTTTAAGTGGCTTGTCTAACAATGTTTTTTTTTTTTTTTTTTTTTGTAAAGCAGGAATACTTATCTATTCCTGTTTTGTATTGTTTGTATGTTTATGTACAAAAGTTCTGTCTATATTATACAATACAGTACAATGTGTATATAGCACATTTTAAAAATGACCAAAGTGCTGCACGAGAGTGCAAAAGAAAACCGTGATGGCACGATTATAAACAAAACAATCCTGCAAAGTGGAGATCTGTGGTGCTAAAGAAGGGGAGAGTCTCTGAGAAGATGGAGAGAAAGATTGCATGCAATCATCTCTGATGAATGGACATCAATTACTACAAAACTATTCCAAGTATTTTACAAACATAACGAATTATTGTGTCATTGCATTTAATATTATACTTACTTCCTAAATTAAGATTAATTAACATTCGTATTTTTAAGTGTATTTATTTTATTTAAAACAACAATAATGAACAGAGCACGTGATTACCGTGTGTAGGAAACACGAAACTGAGAGGAATATTATGATGAAACAAATGGAAAGTGTAGGACTAACCCAGAGCCATATAGAGAGATATCACTCTATTATATGGCTCTGGGCTAACCGGACGTGTACTAAAGGACATATTAAAGAGGAGTGGAGGCGTTGTTTTAATAATATAACTCCAGAAGATGGCAGTAGGCAGGTTTCAGCTGTCATTAAAACCTAAAGAAGGAGAAGAAGTACGAGGAATGTCTTTCCCTGTGTCCCATGTTCATACTATCCGTCCTAAACAGTATGTGAGATTAAAATAAGTGTCCCAAAGAATAGTATGGTGAAAAGAGTATGCCAGAAGTCCCCGGATGGGCGACTATCGACTTTTGGAGCGTGGATGATCCGTGCGAGACTTAGGTCTCTGCAGAGCAAAAGTGGGCGTTTATCACCATATGGGTGTTTTGAAACTGCTGGGTGTTTCTGAATCATGCAATCTAAATGATCCCCCTTACCCAACCCCACCCCTAAACCTAACGTCACTATTACATCAACTAATCAGGTATCATGGTTTAAAAACACCTTGATCTCGTAACTCCCATTACTTTCCTGCAGAGACCTATACTTGATCCGTGCCGAGGCTAATATTACCCGCAATCCATTGCGCTTTGACAAATGATTCGGTTCTGGACTACAAACACGAATAAAGAAGTTAAAAAACTACAAACATGGCGAATGTGCGCGACCGACGCCATAACCGACGGGATTTGAGTTACTAATAATAATCTGCAATTAAACCTGTTAATTTTTTTAATGTATGTTATCTCTGTTAGGATATTTCATCTGTAACAACATTGTGAAATTTTATAAACATCCGTTTGGCCATTAACTTTAAAAAGCAGAGTTTTCTGCATAAAGACCCGCGGCTTAATTTCTCTCCAGCACGGTAGGAAGTTAAATGAGATGAAATGTGGAGGACGTTTACTGTGACAACATGATTGACAGGCCAGTTGGTTTACAGCATAGTTTACACAGCGACAGGTCTTTTTACTGTATGGGTGTTTGTAACTATGCGACAGAGCGTACCGACGCAACTGTATGACGTCCACGCGTCATTACGCTCGATAACGTAGTGCATCATGGCGGCGCCCCACTCCACCATGAAATTCTGGAAACCCGGTAAAAATCGCATCACATCTCACAGAGTTATTCTGACACGTTCACTTTTATTTTGTCTGGTAGTAGTAACTACAGAGTGAAGGCGTGCCGCAGCGGCGTGTTGTTGTTTCTCTGTTCTCAAGTGTGTGTTTGATGTATTAGTGTGTGACTGCAGTGCTTCATGACTCTAATGTAATAACACTATCACGTGCTACATGCATCACAGCAACAGAACACAGCATGCAGCAAAGTGACCGCGCTGTAACGCTCTAGGATGACTCGATTCTGACTGACGCGCAGCATTCATCCACATTCATTCATTCACATGTGGGTGTGTCTGTCTGTCTGTCTGTCTGTCTGTGTGTGTGTGTGTGTGTGTCAGGCTCGGAGGCTCCAGGTGTGTGTGAGGAGAGGGATCTGTGCTCTGAGACCACCGGCTCCCCCATCATCTATAACCCCCACACAGCGCTCTCCATCGAGAAACAGAGGCAGAGGCTGCCCGTCTTCAAGGTGTCCACACAAACACTGTTACTGGATCTATTAAGAGTTTGAAGCAGCTTGTACTGCTACAGCTTTCATTTTAATGTTACTTCGACTTTTCTGTTCATGTGCTGTCATTCTTTTTCATGTAATTTTTTTAAGTACTCAGTTCATGCTTTTCAATTTTTTTTTTTTTTTTACATTTCTGTTTTAGTTAATGTAATTTTAATACTCTAGGTTAAACATTTATTACCCTTATTTGCCAATGCAAAATGCATAGTGTTTAGGTTTTCTTCTAAGAATTTTATTTTATTTTATTTCAGTGTTAATTAACAGAAATTATGTCTTATTTAGTTGCTAAAGTGTTTCTGGTGTGTTATGAGTTATTGCAAATTCAAAATATTGTAAAGCAAACACCACTAATTATAATTTTATGCTGCTACCTTTATATTTTTATTAGAAGATGTAACAAAATTGATCTTTTTTTGAAAATGTATTTTACTTAATAATTTTGTTTGCATGTTTACAATACAGTTTTATTTCATAGTGAAGTTTCTGCATTTATAAATGATGTTTTTTAATCTTTTTTAATTTTTTTTGCATCCAGCACAGAAACAATATCCTGTATCTGGTGGAGAGTTTCCAGACTGTGGTGATTGTTGGAGAAACAGGATCTGGAAAAAGCACACAAATCCCACAGGTTTGTCCAGCGCTGGCCAATCAGACGTAAAGCTTTTCCTCAATCAGTCAATATCAACCTAAGGGGGCGGTCACACTGCACTTTTCGTTCCATTGACTTCCATTCATACTCATACAAATGCGTCAGACTGGAAACACGAGCCCGTGTCAAAAGTTTCCAAGCGTTCCAAAGTTTAAGTTGAACTCTGACCTGTGAATTCACATCACATGAAGCCATTTGACCAACGGCAGATCGATACTTCACAGCATGACCTCCTGTCTGAATTAAGACATGAATTTAAAACTGTGTAACATCATACCACAACTAGGGGTGGGAGAAAAAATCGATTCTTCAATGCATCTCGATTCTCTCTTCAATTCAACATTTCAGAATAGATTCTGAGCTTGTTTATTTTTCACACATATTGCACGTGTGCACACATTTTAGGGGCTAAACAACATCACGTTCAACCCACGGACATGAAAAACAACTGCGGACTTGGCAACACTGGTTCAGGGGGAGCGGCATTTACTACACAGAGCCATAGTTCACTGACAAGCTGCACAAAATCACTTTCAGAATCGACAAAGAATCGCCTGCGATATTGAAATAGATTTTGTGTGGATTTTCCGTGAATTACGGCTCTGTTTAGTAAAGGCCAACGAGTGTTGCCAAGTCTGCGGGTCGAAGTGACCCTAATACAAATAATGTGATGTTTAGCCCCTAAAATGCTAATTTTTACCAAGGGAACCCCGCAAAAAAGTTTTTATTTTATCGACCGGAACGAAACGCGATTGGGCTAGTTTTGAGAAGTAATTGGGCAGGTTTTGTTTTGAAAACCTGGCAACCCTGATCTGAACGCACGTGCTGGAGATATACTACTAATCACAGGAGTGCCTTTACTGATAAGATGCGCATGAAAATCGCATTCGATTTTTTGCACAGCCCTAATTAATTGGGGAAAAAATGTAGACCAAGAATCATTTTGGAATTGGATCGTGACTCCCAGATTTAGAATTGGATCAAATCATGAAGTGCCTGAAGATTCCCACCCCTAATAGATGTACAGGTTGTATGACAACATTCGATGCATCATTAATCAGATCGAATCGTGAGATACCCATAGATTCCCACCCCTAATCACGATAATAAACAGATTTGCTTGACCGAAGCAGTAAAGTGAGTCTTGTAGGTCAGAAGAGTTTTGTGATGTTGTTGATGTTTTTGGGCAGTATCTGCTGGAGGCGGGATGGGCGGCGGATGGGAAGGTGATCGCCGTGACTCAGCCGCGGCGAGTGGCTGCCACATCTGTACGTAACTCTTCTCTTCAGTTAAATCTGAACGTGAATGTCTGCTGTGGGCTGCTCTCTGTATGTGATCGTGTGCTCACAGGTGGCCGGTCGCGTGGCGGAGGAGCGGGGGGCGTATCTGGGGCATGAGGTGGGCTACAGCATCCGCTTCGATGACTGCTCTGACCCGCACGCCACACGCATTAAGGTACAGATAGACTCTGGTTTACTAGTGTTACGTCTGCTGTCCATCTTTACAGTGACTTCCTGTTCTCTCGGTCTCAGTTTCTGACAGACGGGATGTTGGTTCGGGAGATGATGTCTGACCCGCTGCTGAAGAAGTACAGGTAAAGCAGCAGTGGTGCTTCCAATATTTGACGAAAAAAAAAAAATCCACATTGGATGCGGTGCTGCTTTGTTGTTTATTCAAAAATATTGGAGAAAAAGGGAACATCAATGTGGAGATAATCTTGTTAACGTCAAAACTGAATCCAAGCCATACACACTAAATGCATATTTAATGCATGTTCTATGAAGGCATCTGTTACCGTTGCACTCGCATCTCGCACAAGAGAGCAGCAATTTTAGAAAGCCATGTAAGATAAACGGGAACTTTAAACTGTGTCCTCTAGCGGTCACTGTGGCAGACGTCTTCGGCGTGACAGGTGTCTTAAGCATATATCTAAACATGACAATAACATTGGTCAGCAACAGCCTATGATGTCATTACCAGCGCAACCTCAGTTTGAGAGGGAGCTGGAAGAACACGTCATCCTCTTCTTCGTCTTCTCTGAGCGGTAAGCTAAAGCACGACTAGGAGTGCATGTTCTCTGGCCAGAAACTTTGCTCTGATACCTGCAGTTTCACATGGCTCGTGTGTTGTGTGTGTGGTGAAGAGCTCTTCTGCAAGTTGAATGCGCTCATTGCATTCATCGCTTTTTTCTTTGTGAGAGACACGCATGAACTGAACATGCTCGACTCCTGAGGAGATGGCTTGTGCTCATCGTAATGCATTCACGGGACTACTGAGAGGGGAGGTGAGTACTTCACCATTTACCAGAGTTTGTAGATATCAGATAACCATATTATACTGCGCTCCGAGAGCCCATTTTCTGTGCCTTTACTTTCATTCATGGTTGTATGACTCTCTGTGCTCAAGTGTTGGCTTGTGAGCCTCTTTAATGCTTGGCCCTGAACTCTGGGGTTAGGAGCTTGACTGTACTCCCCTCTCGCTAGCCTGAGGGCTATTTGCGAGTAGGTCACAGACGCAGAACCTGGTTCCCCTAACCTTAACGCTACAACCTCCGAGGCTCTACGGGGTCTCGTTCTGAGGGGCTTCTTGATTCTTAAGCTACCTTGTGTCCATTTTGCACATGTACTTGGGTGCTTCTCCCAAGTTATGTATGAGCATGATGCTCCGGAGCTTGTTCTGTGACTACTATACTTAAGTTGGTGATGCTCCTTTCAGTAGGAGGGTTTTTCTATTAGGTATTGGGCCTCACTCAACTGATGTATGCTTGGTGAAACCTTTTTAAGCAGGGTGTTTGCTACTAAGGGTCTGTTGTGTCTGTTCCTTTGAGCAAGCTCTTGAGAGAGCTGGTGGTAGCCCCTGGGTGACAGGTCAGGGTCTAGTTACAGTGTCCCTAAACGCTTGGCCATATCCCCTTAAAGGAATCTATTTTTTTCTGATTCCAAGTTTTCGAGCAGTGCCCTGGGTTTAGGATTCCTCAGTTCCATCCCTTAACAGGTAAGTTAATGAGGTATGCAGCTCTGGCCTTTAGCCAAAGGTGACTGTGGCACTGACAGCCTTTAAGGCACCCCTTGGGGCAACTCCCAAAACCTTGGTAGAGTTGGTGCTTATTGCTTGCTTTTGTGCTTGACATGCACTCCCCTCCGCATGGCAGCATGAGTATACCATTTTTCCACAGCGACCACTATTCCCTAATCCCTTCACAGAGTTTACCCTCTGGAGTGAGAGCTTTGAAGGGTTGCAGGGTGTAGGGGACCAGACAACATTTCCTTGAAGTGCCCTTCTGCGACATCATCTCATGCCCATACAGAGGCTCCGTCATCATGGAAATAATCTGCGTAGAGTATCATGGGGCGCCAAAGTGTCCATCAGTTTTACCCTTCGAAACCCTTAATTCAGAAGGGCCCTTTGAAGTCCCCAGTTTTGAGCACTTTGGTTTAGAATGACCCTAAAATATGGCGGCCGTGATTGTTTTCACCCCGAAGTGCCCTTCAGGGGGCGATATATCCCGTTTGAACACACCGACTGTGGTCGCACTGGTAATGAGGTCATAGGCTGTCGCTAGAGGATGCAGTGTCTCGTTCCCTTCTCAGGGAACCAGGGTTACATACATAACCTGAGATGCTCAACTTAAAAAAAACAAAACATGTCATAAAAACGTTATGGTGGGTTTTTACCCATCCTACTGCATCTCATGTTTTTAAATAAAAAAGTACCCTTAGTGATTGGTTTTCGGTCCTTTTTATTTAACTTTGGATATATACATGATGCTATTTTGTTTATAATTGTTTAAGCAACTTAAGTAATTATATGTGGTTTATAATTATTATTATTTTGGAACATTATTCCCTTTTAAAGATAGCAGTGTTATTTTATTACTTTAATAAATGTGAATTAGTAATATTTTGCTTGTGGCCTCCGGAGAGAAGCCAAAAGCTTTGTTCCCCCAACTGAAATGATGTCTTGAAATTCAAATATAATTTGAATATTGCTAATTTCTAAGTACACAATTTGAATTGAGTTTTTCAGTCATTTTGAAAGGCCTATCGTGCACTGAGAGGTTTCCTGGTGACGGGCTGATTTCTGATCATATCATTGGTGTTGTTTTGGTGTAGTGTGATAATTCTGGATGAAGCTCACGAGCGAACACTTTACACTGACATCGCCATCGGCCTCCTGAAGAAGGTGATGCTCTTTTTGCTTTCTATCATCTGTCAGATGAGCATATGTGTGAGGGTTTTCTTCCCATTGTTATCACGGTCTTTACAGATTCAGAAGAAGCGCAGAGACCTGCGATTGATCGTTGCTTCAGCCACTTTGGATGCCAAGGTAAATCCAACCTCTGACTAAATATACATGGGTCAAATAAAGTTACTTTGTCACAGATATATTTATGTAAAAAAAAAAAAACATACTTATTCTGACTTGTGCTTATTAAAACACATAGAAGAATAAATTATCATACTAAATTTGATTTGATTTTAAATGATTAAAAACCTCTTGCAAATGGGTAAAACCTAGTAGTTTGAAGGATAGTGACAATCTTTGGTAAATATTTAAAATAATAATTAATTAGTTTTTGGAGCTAAACTGAGATCCTCATCTAATGATTTTTGTTGGAAATGTGCCTGAAAAGATTTATTGCTATATGAACTATTGCTACACTAAATGATATTAGTTCAGTAATTCATGGTAAAAAAAAATAAAAATAAGGGTCATTTATTTTTTTGCTTAGGGAAACTTTTATCTTGATGCTTGATATTTAAATGTAACTCTACATGTTCTAATGTCATTTGATAAAAACTAGTATTTCCTCACACTATATGTACACAATCACTATTTTAAGTACTTTTTTATAACCCTCATGTATTAAAGGGTTAGTTCACCATAAATCATAATTATGTCATTAATAACTCACCCTCATGTCGTTCCAAACCCCTGAGACCTCCATTTATCTTCTGAACACAGCTCTCTGTCCCTAAAATATCTTAAACTGTGTTCAGAAGATGATCTAACCCTTTAATAAACTTCATTACATTTCCTTTTTCTTCTGCATATTTCTACATGTTGGTCTCTCAGTATCACTGTGACCACGTTGTCTGTATGTCCTCGTATATAAAATTTAAGTCAGAAATGATAAAATCATGCACATTGTAAAAGAGGTGTAAGATATTTTCATTATCATCATTGTTTTATGATTTTATATACAGTGCCTTTCAAAAGTTTGGGATCAGTAAGATTGTTATCTTCTCCTCATCAAGGCTGCATTTACACTACTATTCAGAAGTTTGGGGTCAACATATATATATATATATATATATAATTAATACTGGTATTCAGCAAGGATGTATTAAATGGATAAAAAGTGATAGTAAAGACTTTAATTGTTAGAAAATATTTATATTTTAAATAAACACTGATCATTTTAACTTAATATCACAGGTTCCAAAAAATATTACAACACCGTTTCAGCACTGATAATAAATCACTATTATTATTTATTCATTTTTAAATAATAATAAATACATTTATTAATTTATTTATTTAAACACTATTATGATTTCTGTAGATCATGTGACACTGAAGACTGGAGGAATGATGCTGGAAATACTTTCAAGCTTTCGATCATAGGAATAATTTTTTTTAAGTATATTAAAATATTAAACCAATATTTCATAATGTTAATTTTTTTCACCCTGTATTTTGAATACATTTTTGATGAGCATAAGAAGCTTCTTTAAAAACATTTAAAATCCTAGACCTAGCTAGACGTCATCTACATCTGATACATCAACAATATTGTCTCTCTCAGAAATTCCACGATTTCTTCAACCTCAATGAGTCTGGAGACCCGAATAAAGACACCTGTGCGATCCTGACGGTGGAGGGCCGCACTTTCCCCGTGGATATTTTCTACACTGTCAGGTGAAGCTTGGTCCGTCCTGTGAGACACGAGCGTCTCTCTGAGCCACGAATGATAGTGACGGGATGTTTTCTGTCTCTAGTCCTGTGCCGGACTACGTGAAGGCTACGGTGGAAACCGTGATGAAGATCCACGAGACGGAGGAGGATGGAGATGTGCTGGCCTTTCTCACCGGACAGGTGTGTGTGTGTGTGTGTGTGTGACGTTTGTTCTGGAGTGGACCTGCAGCATTGATTTGAACTGTTCACGTCCTAAAGATGTCTTTTTAAAGATGTTTTTCAAGGCTCCTCTGATGTCAGTGTATATCAATGCCTTTCTTCCCGCTCTTTCATCAGGAGGAGGTGGAGAAGGTGGTGTCTATGCTCCAGGAACAGGCCCGGACTTTGTCCCGTTACGGGATGAAGAAGCACCTGTGTGTGCTGCCCATGTACGCGGGCCTGCCCTATAACGAGCAGATGAGGGTGTTCGAGAGGATGCCCCCTACTGTCAGAAAGGTGCGGACACATCTGTGTCCCCGGAGCACAGAAGCAGTCATCAGTAGCACGGGACATTTACAGCAATAGCCAACAATACACTGTTTTGTGTCCTGTTTGCACTGTGCAACAGAATCAGCACATGTGTGTGTGTGTGTGTGTGTGTGTGTGTGTTTCAGGTGGTGGTCGCCACCAATATAGCGGAGACGTCCATCACCATTAACGGCGTGGTGTTTGTGATCGACTGTGCGTTTGTGAAGCTGAGGGCGTATAATCCACACACGGCGATCGAGTCTCTGATCGTCACGCCCATCTCTAAAGCCTCGGCCTGTCAGAGAGCCGGGAGAGCGGGGAGAAACCGCGCCGGGAAGTGTTTCCGGCTCTACACGGGTACAGAGCTCTCACAACAACAGAGAATACACTCTTCAATCCGTTACAGTCATTATTTAGAATCGCAGTATTATTCTGAGATTAAATAAATGTAATCAAGACTTAAAGGTGTTTAAAATGCAATAATGACTAAAGCTAAAACTGAAATAGAAATAAACAAGCTAAATGTAAGGATAAAAAGAGCCCAAAAATTAGTTCAAAAATATAATTGAAAACATTAACTTTTTGTGTTAACATATTTATTAAATGGTAATTTCAAGTGAGTTTGATTCCGTTTGAGCACTGAATTCAGCTACCACACTGAACAGAGGATAAACGGTGTACTTCTCTGTGAAACCGTGTTGTGTGTGTCAGAGGAGGACTTTGAGAAGCTGCCCGAGTCGACGGTTCCTGAGATGCAGCGCTCGAATCTGGCTCCGGTCATCCTGCAGCTCAAAGCTCTGGGCATTGACAACGTGCTGCGGTTCAGCTTCCTGTCTGTGAGTGACCCCTGACCTCAGCTAACAGACATCCGCTGGTGTGTGAAGCCGTGTAGTGCTCTGAGCACCGCTGTGTTTGTGTTGCAGCCTCCACCTGCTCAGTCCATGGTCCAGGCCCTGGAGCTGCTCTACGCTCTCGGAGGTAGACGATCACTGGGGCAGGATCTGCATGGGTTCTCGTTAGGGATCCAAAAACTGTTCCAGAGAACGGGGGGTTCCATGAGATGATGCATTTCCATTCTGTTGAATGATTCCTGCGTTCACCTTTTCATGTTTGTGTCTGTTCTCTGATCGCTCAGTGCATTTCCACTGCAGTAACCGTTGTTCTGCACTGGAACTGACTTTGTCATCTAGAGCGGCACGATTATGACAAAAAGCATAATTGTCGATTATTCCCTTGGAATTGTAATTGTGATTTACCGTATTTTTCGGACTATAAGTCGCACCAGAGTATAAGTCGCATCAGTCCAAAAATACATCATGATGAGAAAAAAAAACATACATAAGTCGCACCGGACTATAAGTCAGTCCCTCCAGAAAATCACTGATTATTTTTGTGATTGTTGCGGGCAAAAATCCTTGATTTTGCGGCACGTTTTCTTAAAAAATGCGATGAAATTGCGTGAACTTGCAAAAACTGAGGTTTGATGAAAAAGAGAAAAAAAAGGTGATTCCCCCAACACCTTTTTCTCACTAAGCTACTACCTTAATGTAAATAGTAATTTCTTATTACTTCCTATGATAAGCGAGCATACTAAATCACAGAATATTTAAGTTGCAATCTCTTACTGCAACGTAAATTACTTTACATACTACTAATATAATTACAACTGTAAGTTTTTGGTACTGTTCTGTAACAAAAAAGTGCAATCTTACAACTGTAAAGTTGCATCAACTTCTGAATGAAACTACAACAGTGTTAGTAGCCAAGTGAGAAGGAGATGTTGGGGGAATCACCTTTTTTTCTCTATGGGAAAATGGCGCTTTACTTGTGTGAAGTAAGCCAAAGTAAACGCAACATTTTTCAACTTTCTGAAATCGGCAATTTATGTGGCAAAAGAGCGGCGTATTTGAAAAAATGTTACCCTGGATAAATATGCGGCCTTTGGCTGATTATGCATTAAATCAGGCGATCGCATAATCGCGTTTTTCTGGAGGGACTGATAAGTCGTGAGTTGCACCTGACTGTAAGTTGCAGGACCAGCCAAACTATGAAAAAAAGTGCGTCTTATAGTCCAGAAAATACGGTAATAATCATGATTATGACAGTTTAAGCCGAATGATGCTTATACCATTGTTTGATGCAACTGCATGCCGTATTTTTATATGAAAATAGACCAGCTGGAAACACTCGAACTGAAAAACCTTTAGTGGTTTTATATAGTATTAAGCCTCAAATGTTAACTATACATCGGATTGCTTTCCTCTTTAAATTATACAAAAGTTCAAATATGAATGGTATTATAATGTTATACTAAAACTAAAAACTATGTAAAACACTTAAGATAAAACGTAGAAAGAAAAATATATATCATAAGCAGACAGAATAACGTAAGCGGGCTTTGAAATAATGGTAATGTGATCACAAACCGCTGTTTTCATCTTTAGTGAACGCAAACAGAAAACGTACATTTGCAGTATTTTTAGATGTGCTTGCGTTCGGTGTTAATAATCGCTGCCGGTCATCAATATTTATCAAAGAAGAAAAGAAAATCATTCACTGGTCTTGACTGAATAACTTTAACTAGTTCATCTGTATTTTATATATGAAAAGAAAACTATGCAGCGTTTTTAAACTTTTGGTTACGGTTTCTTTAGCTGAAATTAGGTTCAGTTGTATTCGTTTATGCTATTGCTAATTGATTTGTGTGCTTTAATAATATTTGAAATGGTTATTTATTGCACGCTGCATACAGTGCTGTGACCAGTTGATTGGACAAGTATTTTGAAAATGCATTTACAATTCTGAATAACTTGTAATGAATAATTCCTCTCTGTATTTTGAAGTGCCCGTGATACCAATATCCTCCTCCGCTGTCTCTCTGGCAGGTCTGGATCAGTTCGGCCGTCTCACTGACCCCATGGGGGTGCGGATGGCCGAGTTCCCCCTCAGTCCCATGTTTGCCAAGATGCTGCTGGAGTCAGGAAACTTCGGCTGCTCCAAGGAGATCGTCACTATAGCGGCCATGATGCAAATACAGAACATCTTTGTAGCGCCGCACAACCAGAAGAAATCAGCTGTACGTTTGTCTCTTTAGTCTGTTGTTGGTTTCTTTATGCTTTCTTAACCATGCTGTCTCTGAACGGACTTGTAAATCTCTGTCTGTTGTGTGCTCTGTGGTCAGGCGAGGGAGCGCAGGAAGTTTGCTGTGGCCGAGGGAGATCATCTCACCATGCTGAATGTTTACGAGGCTTTCATAAAGGTTACTGAGCGCACGTTTGACAGAGTGTTAGGGGTTGAATTAAATCCCATCCTTTGCAGTTGTATAGTTGTTAGGATGCAGTCTGGCTTGACTTGAAGATGTGTTGATGTGTGTTACGCAGCATCAGAAGAGCTCTCAGTGGTGTCAGGATCATTTCCTCCACTATAAAGGGCTCCTGCGGGCCGTGGCTGTGCGTGAGCAGCTCAGACACCTCCTCAACAAGTTCAAGGTGCCGCGGACCTCCAGTGAAGGTGCTCTCCTCTTCACCGTGCCACACTTTCAGTGATGTTCTCTCAGTTTTCATCTGACCACATTACCTCCTCAGACTGGAAGGTGGTGTCATCAGTATGTCACGTGTTCAGTGGTTTGTCCCTCCTCTGTCTGTGCTCAGGTGATCCTGATGTGATTCTCCGATGTATTGTGTCTGGGTTTTTTGCGAATGCCGCCCGAATGCATCACTCGGGCTCCTACAGGTGGGTCCATTCTCCTCACTTCTGTTTCCTCTTCTAGACGTAAACCTGTCTTTTGCAGTGTTGGGGAAAGCTACCTTTTAAAAGTAATGCATTACATTACATTAAAAGTAACTAAATGCGTTTCTTAGTTTCCTTGTTATGGAAAGTTATGTGTTAATTTAATTTTGAGCACAAAAGGTTAGGGGTTCGATTCCCTGGGAACACATGATAGTAGAAAATTGATAGCCTGAATGCACTGTAAATCACTTTGGATAAAAGCCTCTGCTAAATGCATACATTTAATTTAATTTAAAAATATTAACCGTACATGAAGCAGTTATGGGTTAATACAATAACACACACCTGAATCCGTCAGTACATGAGAAGAGAAGTGACTGGTGGTGCTTTATAATGTGTTAGCTGAGGAAGTAATCTGACTGGTGTTTGTTTGTGTCTGATGTTGTGATGGTCCAGGACTCTCCGTGATGACCGAGAGCTCTACATTCACCCTGATTCAGTGCTGTATGGAGAAAAGCCCCCGAAATGGTACTGATATAAACCATGGGGAGTTAATGGAGCTTGTTCGGTTGAGTTAGTTTCTCACTCTTTGTTTGTGGACGTGTCTCAGGGTGGTCTTCAACGAGGTGGTTCAGACCAGTAAGTACTACATGCGTGACGTGACGGCGGTGGAGTCGTCCTGGCTGGTGGAGCTGGCCCCGCACTTCTACAGACAGGCCAAGGTGAGACCCTCCCCAAACTCACACACCAGCAGTCCTGCCCAACAGAAGTGCTCGACCACAGGAACATGAGTATATTGAAAATATTTTCTTGTCTATATATATATATATATATATATATATATATATATATATATATATAATATACAAATAAATATTTAATATGGAAACATAACATTTTTCTTAAATATATACATGCATGTGTGTGTATTTATATGTAATAAATATAAACAGATACTACGTAAAGAAAACTATTCTGAAACATGTTTGTTTATAAATGTAAAAAACACGATTACAAAAAATCAAAAACACAATCAAAACAGTAATATTATAAAATAGTATTACAATTTATAATAAGTTTGAATGAATGAATGAATGCTTTATTTCGAACATAAACATAAAACAAGTAACAAAAGAAAGTAAACTGAAAGTTTCAAATGTAATTTATTTCAGCATCATTCCTCCAGTCTTTGGTGTCACATGATCTTCAGAAATCATAAAAATATACTGATTTACTGCTCAAGAAACATTTCTGATTATCATCAGTGATAAAAACAGCTGTGCTGCTTCACATTTCTGTGGAAAATAATAATTATTATTATTTTTTTAAGATCCTTTGTTGATTGGGAAGTTCAAAAGAACAGTATTTATTTAAAATATACATTTTTTTGTAACATTTTAATTATCTTTCACAGTTGCTTTTGATTAGTTGAATGCATCCTTGCTGAATTGTCACCTAAAAAAAACATTCTCACCTTTAAAGATTAACTTAAAATGGTTTTACTGAATAATTTATACAAACGCTCAGTTCCTTTCATTATATAATCATGAATCGTTCCAGTCATATTTGCTCTTTGCTACAGTTAAATATGTTTTGATTGTTGTTGATGTTACACAAAGACATATTTCCATGTTTTTTTCTTCAAAAGCAGCCTGATACTGATTTGAGATGTCTGTTCTCTGTGACGTGTCTTGTAGCACGGGTCTCTGAGCAGCAAACGGGCCAAAGTCTTCTGAGCGGAGCTGCTCTCACACTTCAAGTCTCTGCTCAACAGCTGAACATAGACGCTCCTCTCAAACTAACACGGCGAAGGAGGGAACACTGTGCTATTTTGTACATACAGGTGTATATGATACATTCATGCGCTCACGGTCATCTTTCTATTATTTAATAGCCATTGGAATAACTTGACTGTGATTTGTTGAGTGTTTGAGAGCGAGAGAACGACAGCTTTACAACATCGCACGAAGCCCTACCCTCAACAATAACCAGAATAATACTATTATAAGCTACTTTTCACCAGTTATTTCAAACCCTCGTCGGAGAAATACTGTGTAGCTCAAACGTAGTGGCCTTGTAACCATTATGTGCCAAATATTATAAATCCGTAGAACATTTCCTGATGTATATGAAATGTGACATGAATTGTAGTTACACTGTCAGCATGAGACAAAAAAAGTGCCATTTTTTTAATCTAATATATATATATATATATAGATCCCCATTAAGTAGCCTTGTAATGCACCTCTGGCCTAAAAACTGTGGTGTTAGGTGTAATAATTAATTCATAGTGTAGTGTCTCATTTAGGAAAGATCAGCCATGACTTGTTCAGTGTGGTGAGTGAAGAGCACAGCCAACGAGAGCCTCAGGGAGGAGCTTCTTTCTTATTAAAGTTAACGGGGTGCTAACTCTGGACATGGCAACCCTTCTCAGGCCACGCCTCTTCTGGGCGTGGCCTTTCATAGGAAGCTGAGGTGCCAATCATGTGGGTGGAGGCGGAGCCTCTGTCATAAAGGGATGTTTTGACAATGTTTGTGATGTTTTAGTTTTACTGTGACATGTTGGATTTTTCGATCCCTGTATAGTTTATTATATCCAAAAAACAAAAAACTAAAAAAAACTACACTCAAGGTTACTTGTGTAACATTATTACCAAATGTCTTGAAGACAATCCCTGTGGTTGTAGAGTATATGTAGTGTAGTTAGCTGCTGACCGAGTCCTATTGATAGCAGTTTAAACGTTCTTGCATGTCTTTAAACGATTCCCATCTCACGTAGTTCACAGCAGTGCAGGAAATCACACTGAGCTCAATGTTCCTCCGACTCTGTCCAGATGTGCTGCTCCACAGCCTGATGTTCACTGTAACACATGTGCCGAGTCTGTACTCATCTCTGTTTTACCCAGAATAAAGAAGGAAACTGTGGACACCTGTGTGGTTTGGATGTGTATGAAGTGTCCGTGTGGTGCTGGTGTAAAATATGAACCTGCCAGAATGGAGACGGCTCCTGTTCATCTACAGCACACTGACGCATGAATCCTGCTCGGGAGGAGAGTTCAGTTCTGTGTTTGTGCTGATGGCATGCACCTCTGCAAGAAGCGGCTTAAAACACATCTCTCCCAGCTTTATTTGAGCTCTAGCAATCTCTAATCCAATCCTGTTATTAAAAAACTACTTTTAGACTTGCACTCTGTTCATTCAGTTTTCTTAAAACTAGCTTCTCTAATCTTTTTGTATTCCATTTGTTTTCTTTTCATTTATTATACAGTTAACAAAGAGGCCTCTAACACTGGCTAGCTCAATTCTGTTATATAATGATATATATATGTTAAATTAACTTTGGATTAAAGCGTCTGCTAAATGACTAAATGTAAATGAGCAGCATAGGGAATGTATAGCATTTTTGGGAAATGCATATACTGTAGATATATTTTTAGATCTGGTTTCATGTTTTAGGACTTCACAATTATAGACTACAGATAATAGGAAAGCACTAGGTTTATGATAGAAACAAGAGTGTGATTGACCAGAAGGTGTCAGTGTTGGTCAGAGAAATCCATTCAGAGAAACATTTCATCTGTTTTCATCTGTGCTCTTGTCTAGAGACGTCTCTAATGCTCACCAATGCACATCTAGCTAAAGCTTCAGCATCATTCCTCCAGTCTCCAGTGGCACACGATCTTCAGAAATCATCGTGTTATGCTGATCTTCCTGATGCTCACGAGATACATTAGAGGATCCCACTAACCTTACAGAAAACACTCCGAGTCATTCATTGTGGATCTTTATTTGAGGGTCAGTCATATCACTGTAAGATTAAATGGCTTAATGAACTCCATATATATCTGAATATAAAATACAGTGCTTGAGTTCAAACATGGCTTTGATATTGTGACTTTAAATAATACTAAATGAGTAATTCTTAGTGTTTGTATGGATTAAAACAAGAGGTGTTTATATATATATATATACATATATTGTATTCCATAGTTTCCTTGTACATGTGAAAATAACAGTTATTGGTTCATTGGTTCATGAAAATAACTAACAGGAAGGCAAGAGCAACCAGATTATTAGATGTTTTTTAATGATGAAACCCACAATGCTCCATGGTGTTCCAGCATGATTTATAATTCGAGTGAGAGCTTTAGCTTCATGTGAAGCAGCAGTCAGTAACTGAAGCAGATTCTGGAGAGACGTGTGGAGACGGGAGGAGAAAGAGTCCTCAGATCAGTCTGGAGGATTCCCACCGGCCCCTCGGGAGAGATATGACACACACACACACACACACACACACACACGCACACACATACGCACACACACGCTTTCAAAATATAGACTGCATGTGTGTGTATTTAAATATACATAATAAATAAATTATGATAAATAGATCCCAAACTGTGGTAAATCAGTATCCAAAGGCTGTTATTCTGACGTATTTTGTTAAGTGTAAATCATAAGACAGAGGAGTGTGTGTGCATGGGAGGAGTTGGAGTAGAATAAACTAAACACGTGTGTGTGTGTGTGTGTGTGTGTGTGTATGTGTGTGTGTGTGTGTGTGTGTACATACATGTGCATGCATGTGTTAGTGTGTGTGAATGTGTGTGTGTATGTGTGTGTGTAAATGCATGTGCATGCATGTGTTAGTGTGTGTGAATGTGTGTGTGTGTGTACGTGTGTGTGCATGCATGTGTTAGTGTGTGTGAATGTGTGTGTGTGTGTGTGTGTGTGTGTACGTGCGTGTGCATGTGTATGTTAGAGTGAGTGTGTGTACATGCATGCGTATGTTAGTGTGTGTGAATGTGTGTGTGTGTGTACGTGTGTGTGCATGCATGTGTTAGTGTGTGTGAATGTGTGTGTGTGTGTGTGTGTGTACGTGCATGTGCATGTGTATGTTAGAGTGAGTGTGTGTACATGCATGCGTATGTTAGTGTGTGTGAACATGTGCATGTGTACGACCATGTGTGCGTTAGTGTGTGTATGTGCAGGTGTGTGTTAGTGTGTGTTAGAGTGAGTGTGTGTAAGTGCTCTTCCAGACGTAAATCTGTCTTTTGCAGTGTTGGGGAAAGCTACCTTTTAAAAAGTAATGCATTACATTACATTACATTAAAAGTAACTAAATGCGTTTCTTAGTTTCCTTGTTATGGAAAGTTATGTGTTAATTTAATTTTGAGCACAAAAGGTTAGGGGTTCGATTCCCTGGGAACACATGATAGTAGAAAATAGATAGCCTGAATGCACTGTAAATCGCTTTGGATAAAAGCCTCTGCTAAATGCATACATTTAATTTAATTTAACCATACATGAAGCAGTTATGGGTTAATACAATAACACACACCTGAATCCGTCAGTACATGAGAAGAGAAGTGACTGGTGGTACTTTATAATGTGTTAGTTGAGGAAGGAATCTGACTGGTGTTTGTTTGTGTCTGATGTTGTGATGGTCCAGGACTCTCCGTGATGACCGAGAGCTCTACATTCACCCTGATTCAGTGCTGTATGGAGAAAAGCCCCCGAAATGGTACTGATATAAACCATGGGGAGTTAATGGAGCTTGTTCGGTTGAGTTAGTTTCTCACTCTTTGTTTGTGGACGTGTCTCAGGGTGGTCTTCAACGAGGTGGTTCAGACCAGTAAGTACTACATGCGTGACGTGACGGCGGTGGAGTCGTCCTGGCTGGTGGAGCTGGCCCCGCACTTCTACAGACAGGCCAAGGTGAGACCCTCCCCAAACTCACACACAAGCAGTCCTGCCCAACAGAAGTGCTCGACCACAGGAACATGTGTATATTGAAAATATTTTCTTGTCTATATTTATATTCATGTAATATACAAATAAATATTTAATATGGAAACATAACATTTTTCTTAAATATATACATGCATGTGTGTGTATTTATATGTAATATAAACAGATACTACGTAAAGAAAACTATTCTGAAACATGTTTGTTTATAAATGTAAAAAACACATTACAAAAAATCAAAAACACAATCAAAACAGTAATATTATAAAATAGTATTATAATTTATAATAAGTTTGAATGAATGAATGAATGCTTTATTTCGAACATAAACATAAAACAAGTAACAAAAGAAAGTAAACTGAAAGTTTCAAATGTAATTTATTTCAGCATCATTCCTCCAGTCTTTGGTGTCACATGATCTTCAGAAATCATAATAATATACTGATTTACTGCTCAAGAAACATTTCTGATTATCATCAATGATGAAAACAGCTGTGCTGCTTCACATTTCTGTGGAAAATAATTATTATTATTTTTTTTTTAAGATCCTTTGTTGATTGGGAAGTTCAAAAGAACAGTATTTATTTAAAATATAATTTTTTTTGTAACATTTTAATTATCTTTCACAGTCGCTTTTGATTAGTTGAATGCATCCTTGCTGAATTTTCACCTAAAAAAAACATTCTCACCTTTAAAGATTAACTTAAAACCGGTTTAACTGAATAATTTATACAAACGCTCGATTCCTTTCATTATATAATCATAAATCGTTCCAGTCATATTTGCTCTTAGCTACAGTTAAATATGTTTTGATTGTTGTTGATGTCACACAAAGACATATTTCCATGTTTTTTTCTTCAAACGCAGCCTGATATTGATTTGAGATGTCTGTTCCTCTGTGACGTGTCTTGTAGCACGGGTCTCTGAGCAGCAAACGGGCCAAAGTCTTCTGAGCGGAGCTGCTCTCACACTTCAGGTCTCTGCTCAACAGCTGAACATAGACGCTCCTCTCAAACTAACACGGCGAAGGAGGGAACACTGTGCTATTTTGTACATACAGGTGTATATGATACATTCATGCGCTCACGGTCATCTTTCTATTATTTAATAGCCATTGGAATAACTTGACTGTGATTTGTTGAGTGTTTGAGAGCGAGAGAACGACAGCTTTACAACATCGCACGAAGCCCTACCCTCAACAATAACCAGAATAATACTATTATAAGCTACTTTTCACCAGTTATTTCGAACCCTCGTCGGAGAAATACTGTGTAGCTCAAACGTAGTGGCCTTGTAACCATTATGTGCCAAATATTATAAATCCGTAGAACATTTCCTGATGTATATGAAATGTGACATGAATTGTAGTTACACTGTCAGCATGAGACAAAAAAAGTGCCATTTTTTTAATCTAATATATATATATATATAGGTCCCCATTAAGTAGCCTTGTAATGCACCTCTGGCCTAAAAACTGTGGTGTTAGGTGTAATAATTAATTCATAGTGTAGTGTCTCATTTAGGAAAGATCAGCCATGACTTGTTCAGTGTGGTGAGTGAAGAGCACAGCCAACGAGAGCCTCAGGGAGGAGCTTCTTTCTTATTAAAGTTAACGGGGTGCTAACTCTGGACATGGCAACCCTTCTCAGGCCACGCCTCTTCTGGGCGTGGCCTTTCATAGGAAGCTGAGGTGCCAATCATGTGGGTGGAGGCGGAGCCTCTGTCATAAAGGGATGTTTTGACAATGTTTGTGATGTTTTAGTTTTACTGTGACCTGTTGGATTTTTCGATCCCTGTATAGTTTATTATATCCAAAAAACAAAAAACTAAAAAAAACTACACTCAAGGTTACTTGTGTAACATTATTACCAAATGTCTTGAAGACAATCCCTGTGGTTGTAGAGTATATGTAGTGTAGTTAGCTGCTGACAGAGTCCTATTGATAGCAGTTTAAACGTTCTTGCATGTCTTTAAACGATTCCCATCTCACGTAGTTCACAGCAGTGCAGGAAATCACACTGAGCTCAATGTTCCTCCGACTCTGTCCAGATGTGCTGCTCCACAGCCTGATGTTCACTGTAACACATGTGCCCAGTCTGTACTCATCTCTGTTTTACCCAGAATAAAGAAGGAAACTGTGGACACCTGTGTGGTTTGGATGTGTATGAAGTGTCCGTGTGGTGCTGGTGTAAAATATGAACCTGCCAGAATGGAGACGGCTCCTGTTCATCTACAGCACACTGACGCATGAATCCTGCTCGGGAGGAGAGTTCAGTTCTGTGTTTGTGCTGATGGCATGCACCTCTGCAAGAAGCGGCTTAAAACACATCTCTCCCAGCTTTATTTGAGCTCTAGCAATCTCTAATCCAATCCTGTTATTAAAAAACTACTTTTAGACTTGCACTCTGTTCATTCAGTTTTCTTAAAACTAGCTTCTCTAATCTTTTTGTATTCCATTTGTTTTCTTTTCATTTATTATACAGTTAACAAAGAGGCCTCTAACACTGGCTAGCTCAATTCTATTATATAATGATATATATGTTAAGTTAACTTTGGATTAAAGCGTCTGCTAAATGACTAAATGTAAATGAGCAGCATAGGGAATGTATAGCATTTTTGGGAAATGCATATGCTGTATATATATTTTTAGATCTGGTTTCATGTTTTAGGACTTCACAATTATAGACTACAGATAATAGGAAAGCACTAGGTTTATGATAGAAACAAGAGTGTGATTGACCAGAAGGTGTCAGTGTTGGTCAGAGAAATCCATTCAGAGAAACATTTCATCTGTTTTCATCTGTGCTCTTGTCTAGAGAAGTCTCTAATGCTCACCAATGCACATTTAGCTAAAGCTTCAGCATCATTCCTCCAGTCTCCAGTGGCACACGATCTTCAGAAATCATTGTGTTATGCTGATCTTCCTGATGCTCACGAGATACATTAGAGGATCCCACTAACCTTACAGAAAACACTCCGAGTCATTCATTGTGGATCTTTATTTAAGCTGTCAGTCATATCACTGTAAGATTAAATGGCTTAATGAACTCCATATATATCTGAATATAAAATACAGTGCTTGAGTTAAAACATGGCTTTGATATTGTGACTTTAAATAATACTAAATGAGTAATTCTTAGTGTTTGTATGGATTAAAACAAGTGGTGTTTTAATATATGTATACATATTTTTTGTATTCCATAGTTTCCTTATACATGTGAAAATAACAGTTATTGGTTCATTGGTTCATGAAAATAACTAACAGGAAGGCAAGAGCAACCAGATTATTAGATGTTTTTTAATGATGAAACCCACAATGCTCCATGGTGTTCCAGCATGATTTATAATTCGAGTGAGAGCTTTAGCTTCATGTGAAGCAGCAGTCAGTAACTGAAGCAGATTCTGGAGAGACGTGTGGAGACGGGAGGAGAAAGAGTCCTCAGATCAGTCTGGAGGATTCCCACCGGCCCCTCGGGAGAGATATGACACACACACACACACACACACATGTCTGGTCAGCTATCCTTGTGGGGACTCTCCATAGGTGTAATGGTTTTTATACTGTACAGACCGTATTTTCTATCACCCTACACCAAACCTACCCCTAAACCTAACCCTCACAGGAAACTTTCTGCATTTTTAGATTTTCAAGAAACTTCATTCTGTGTAATTTATTAGCTTGTTTACCCGTGGGGACCTCAATATAGGTCCCCACCGTGACACGAGTCCCCATGAGTGTGTATGTATTCAGGTTTAAGTCCCCACCAGAATAGAAAAACAAGTACACACACACACACACACACACGTTTTCAAAATATAGACTGCATGTGTGTATTTATATATACATAATAAATAAATAGTGATAAATAGATCCCAAGCTGGTAATTCAGCATCCAAAGGCTGTTATTCTGACGTATTTTGATAAGTGTAAATCATAAGACAGAGGAGTGTGTGTGCATGGGAGGAGGAGTAGAATAAACTAAACGTGTGTGTGTGTGAGAGAGAGTGTGTACATGTGTGTGCATGCGTGTGTTAGTGTGTGTGTGTGTGTACATGCATGTGTTAGTGTGTGTGTGTGTGTGTGTGTGTACATGCATGTACATGCGTGTGTTAGTGTGTGCGTGTGTGTGTTTACATGCATGTGCATGTGTGTGTTAGTGTGTGTGTGTGTACATGCATGTGCATGCATGTGTTAGCGTGTGTGTGTGTGTGTACGTGCATGTGTGTGTTTGTGTATGTGTGTGTGTGTAAATGCATGTGCATGCGTGTGTTAGAGTGTGTGTGTGTATGTGTATGTGTGTGTGTGCATGTGCGTGTTGGTGTGAGTGTGTTAGTGTGTGTGTGTGTCTGTGTGTGCGCACGTATTTGTGTGTGTGTGTGAGTGTGTGTGTGTGTGTGTGAGTGTGTGTGTGTGTAGAGAGAGGGATGTAATCAGTCGCACAGTCACCCAGCTCTCGGGCCGGTGACAAATCGAAAGTGTCTGGCTCTAGTTTATTGCCCTGATCAGGTCAAACGAAAAATATTGGAGGTCTGGGCGAAGAGACAGTTCCGTCTGCCGCAGATAAATGGACTGATCATTTCTTATTGAGAAACAATTCCTAAAAGGTAGTTTACAGCGTGACTGAGGGAAGCAGGCGGCGCGGCTCCCACCCTGACCCTTCCCTCGCCGCTGAATTAAACAGATAGAGAGAGGGCGAGTTCCTGATGGCACAGCTCCACCGCAGAGACACTCCATTTATTACAGAGCTGGAGCCTCTGATGAAGTGTAGGCTGAGGCTTCTTCTTCTTTATTTATTTATTTTCTCTCTCAGGTGAAGTACAAGGCTGGCCTTCAGGCTTCTACACTCCAAATGGATAGAGCGAGGCAATTGAATTTTACACTCTCCTGGTTATGATTAATGCCCGTGTGTGACGCTGTCGAGGGGGACCCTGCCTCCAGGTGGCGCTGGTAATCCACACGCGCCTACGCTTCCCAATTCACACTTCTGCGCTGAAAGTGTGTATCCCAATACACTGATAATGGAAGAAAGACTGTACAGCAGGATTTCTACATTAAATCATGATGTAACTAGCTAGCTAAATTCATAACCTCAACATTCACTGATTACTGAAGGTTTGTACATTGTGCTGGAGCTCGGTTCAGTTCTTCACTAACAACTCTTCGGCTGTTCAAGGGTTTCCTCGACAGGTTAAGTGCACTTCATGGCCAAAAGTAAAAGGTGTGTTTGCATTTGAACACCATGAAACCTCAGGAACATCTTCTGCTCTTCTGTGAAGGCTTTAGTGGAGCCCTGGATGAAACCGTTCAGCCTCAAAGTCTCAGAGTATTCAAAAGAACATACATTCAGTCTCAATCTACACTATATGGCTTTTCTGCCAACGAAGCTGCTTATTTCCAGGTGTTTAATAGTGTTTAAAAGTAAAATAGGAGCATTGGTAAGGGTTGTTATAGTTAAATAAAACCAAAAAAAAAAAAAAATAATAATAATAATGTTAATGATAAAAATAAATAATACATAATAATAAAAGTTACTGGTCATTTTCTGCCAAAACATTTACCAGTACATTTACAGACATTTAATTTAACCCAGAATACAATGATTAATTCAAAACGTGAAGAAAACACCTTTCTTTTCTTTTTTTTTTCTTTTTTTATATCAATAGGCACAATTTCTACAGTAGTACATTAGACCTTATTTTTACACTTTTTATGGTGTACTAAAATAACTAAAATGGATGTGAAATGTATAAAGACAATAGTAAATTTTAGTTTTTTAGAATTTAAAGTTATATTACTGTAGTATAATAATCATAATCATAAAATGAAAATAAAATAAATGGTAAAATTGAAAATAAATTGTATCAATTGGAGGTTTGCCGAGGCTCTCTTGATGCGAACCACTGATGGAGAATTACAAAAAAACAAACCAGTATTATTATTCTATATATTTTTAATCTTGCAGCTTTCCGACTGAAGCTCACTTTCATCTGTGTCTGTTTTCGACTGCAACTCTCACATTTCAAAAGACAGCACCCGGTCTGACACACGTGTGTTTCTCTGAACACATCACTTGTGTCTGCTCTCATCTCATTGTGACTTAGAGCCGGCCTGAGCTGGTCTCTGATCTCAGTCTGGCCAGTCCGCTCTGGTCCAGTGTTAAAACAGACCCCATCGTTGTTGTGCAGTCAGTGTTAATGGAGAGTGTGTGTGATGGTCCTGTGCTCCGCGTGGGACCTGCGAGTGGGCAGTAAATGTCACTTTATCACTTAACCCATTATATAAGGGCTGAAAGGTCTAATAAAACCCGCGCGAGGTGCTGTTATTGGACTACATAATGTGTGTTTATGGCTCTGCTGCAGGTATTCAGAGATATTCACTTGTAAACCTGTAGAGAAGCGATGAAATTATTCTTCTGATGAGAATTAATGGAGGTTTATTCATTTGGCAAATGCAATTTTGCGGAAACCGATCGCGTGAAATTTTGTTCCGTTGACAAAAATGTCCGAATTGATCAGCTGCACTCTGACTCGGGGAACGCATGACATGCATCAAGTGTGATTAGATCTGTTTATTTGCAGCTTTACCCAGAATGCCACAGCAATATGTAAAGAACGTTATAGCGGTTCTTTGGTAATGAAAGGATCAATATGTATTACTGTGCTCAAGACAGGAGACAGCGGCGGCTTTAATTTAGCATTAATAATGCAGGATCGGATTGAGTTGAGTGTGTGTGAGTGTGTGTGTATCCGTTGTGATTTGAGCTAGAATCACAATATCCTGGTATGCAGTAGAACAGATCATACATTGTATAAAAGTAATGCTAAGTCATTTCTTAAATGAAAGTCCATGTTTCACCAGACCAACACTTATGAACAGAGTTAGGAGTAACGCTTTACAAGTAATGCAACAAACTGACCTTATCGCTTTTTAAAGAAGCCATAAAACGGCTGTTGGTGTAATCTAAATGTACAAATGTAATTCATCAGAAGCAAATTAAATAAATAAAGAGTTGTTAGCATTAAAAGTCCAATGCATGAACTTTTCAAGCTCTATTATGTCAAAATGTTTGCCAGTTTTAAGAGCGCTCCTTCACTGATCCTTCAAGCGGGACTCTGGTCGGACACTGAAGGGGTTTGTGGGTAAAGAAAGCAGACAGCACAGTCTTTTAAAGCTGGACATACAAACAATGGAGGAGTGACGGGGCAAAGGGTGTTGAGATTGAAGGAGAAATCAATGGAAAATCAGCGTTTTGGGACGGCCGCTCATTTATCAGATGACACGGTTAAAAAGCGCTAAGGCACTAAAAAAATGAGAAAAATATGTCCCGTCCCGTCCGTGGTATTGATCACGCGTGAATGGGCCGGTGGAAGGCTGAAGCTACTAATAAAACACGACACATGTGAGAGTGAATGAGCCAGGAATCGATCGGGACGGTGATCAAGGCCAAAAACATCTTCACTGGGATTTAAACCCTGGTACTCTGACCTCCCACACACAAAAAACACAGGTTTGACAGGGCCATGCTTCTCAAACCCTGTCCTACACTCCTGCCAGAAGACATGAGAGTCCAGAGCGCAAGGTCACGGGGAAACCAACGACACACGCCTCGCCGAAACCTCAGGAGAGATACCTGACCAACGCTTGAATGTGTGACTATGAGTTTTACAGAGAACTATAGGTTCTGCATTATATTTAGTCGTAGCTTATCAGTGCTCAAGTTGATGTCCATATGGCAGAAACGTAAATGTAAACGCAATGTATTTTGTTTAAAGCGCTATAGAAATAAAGGTGACTTGACTTGATGTGCAAAAATTCACTGCATAGCACATCTATGCCAAAGCCAGGTTTTGCGTGTCAATACACAAGTTTTTGTTTTTAGTTGGTGTACTATTTATATGCACTTTCATGAGATCGGGTTGATTGGTTCAGAATTGGCATCATCCGTCTACATTTCTTCACACAACTCAATGTCAGGAGTTTATATATAACAGAGAGAGAGCCATAGCTGTGTGATGATCGTGAGATGAGTCAGGTTCGGGATTGTGATTAATAACAATAGATTATAAACATCAGCTGTTTCAATGCTGAAATGAATGAAAATGTACCCTATCTATACACATTGTGTTATTGTGAACGGGTCAGCATTGCATGTATTTTAATACGAGCATTGGGTGTACATAACAATACAAAGATAAGACCAGTTGCTCCATTTCAACTCAACTTTATTGGGAAATGTTGTAAAAAGGTACATTTAAAACAATGGCTAAATTTGAACAAGGTCTGCATTCTTAACCTTGATTCAGATTGCACAATCGAAAAAATATTTAGTAGTGAGTCAACCTTAATGAATTTATTAATTACTTAATCATATTTTAGCATGTGAACATCTGTGAGAAAATCAGCATGTCCAGCCCAGTCTTCACAGGAAAACACAAGTGTTATGAGGTGGGGATCTATAATGAATTTGTATGGTTTTTAGAGAAGAGTAAGCATGATGTTCCACTGCTAAGGCATTATTATGAATGAGTTACTTTCTCAAATAAGTAATGCAAGTCCATTTGTTTTTCCATGTGTACTCTGACACCTCTCCTATCCCCATGTTAAGAGAGGCACTTCCTTCAGCCTGAGGATTATTAAGTTTTCATCAGCTGCTTACACACATTTTCAAAACTTTCCCTCTTTTTTCAAAACTTCAGACAAAAATCCAAGAGTTGCACACACGAAATGCAAAATGAAGCACTGCTTTCGAAATATCACAAACACATTTCCAGACACCTTTGCCATAATATCCTGTTACATTTTTATGTTTCGTAGAGAATTGTGTGTTGTGTTTTGCAGAGATTTTCTGCAGAGGTTTCTGCAAAGATGGTTCTGCAGATTGTGTCAGGTTTTAGAAATTGAAAAAAAAAAAAAAGTAAGAGAAAAAAAAAGAAAAAACATGTTATGTCCCTTGTGGTGAGAAAAGGATTTTACAGTAGCTAAAAAAGATAACTTTTGGGTTATTTGTTATTGAAAAACAAGGAAGAAAGCCCTGTCCAGATGATAACCAGTAACACATAAGTTACATAATACATTACTTTCTATAAAAAGTCACTAAGGAACACTATAAATAACTTTTTTTAATGAAGTAACACAATATTGTAATGCATTACTTTTAAGAGTAATTTTCCCCAACACTGTGAATGAATTCAAATAGATTCACCAAAATGTAAAACAGTTATGAATTTCCATGAGAATGTGTTGACATTTTAGGCTGGCTTTGGTCAGTACCATTTGGACCTTCAATTTAATGCCTGGAAGGAAAAGAATGAGCAATATTGCTTTCTAATCAGGTTTGGGATTCATTTGAGCGGTGGTAAAGTTGGGTTACACACTCTTTTTGTGTCAGGATCAGGCTTAGTGCCCAAAAGCATGAGGAGCACTCACTGTGCCTCCACATAGACTTCAGTCGACGGTTTTCTTATCTAAGTTACCCAGCGAAACGCCCTTCTTCAGCATCACTTCTGCTAGAGCTTCATGAGGACTGAAGAGGAGCAGGAGTGTGTGCAGTCTGCTTCATTACCTAAGTGCTTTCTGCTCTGATTTAACGGCTTCATTCAGCATCTCTGCTAGAAACTCCTCAGTGCTTTATGACTGCTGTGACTTGTGTTAAGCAGAGATTTCAAATGAGCAAATGTAAAACAGGCTCTTTTGTGAGATCAGGGATCAGAGCGACAGAAAAGCAGTTTCATTTAACACAGTCTCAATGAACAAATCAAAGGTGATAAAGATCATTTTGTGCATAAGAAGTACTGTGTTTCAAATGATTTGCTGGATTTTTCAATATTCACTATGGTTATGTTGGTTGGCATTTAGCGAAATGTTTATATATGAATATTTTTTTTTTTTAAATAAAAGTCTGCCTAATTAAAATCCTTTGACAGTGCACTGGCAAAAATACAATTTAATTTAGCATTTGTTAACTAGTAAACACAAACAAACACTTTTTGTATTAATTAGTCTTCGATAATTTTAGTTAACATTAGTTAAGACATTGTGAACTAACATGAACAAACAATAAGTGTATTTTGTAACTAACATGAACACAGATTAATAAATGTTGTAATATATTGCTAATTGTTAGTTCATGTTAACTAATGCATGAATTACTGTTAACAAAAGGGACCTTTACTCGTTATTCTATGAAGAACCGCTATATACAGTAATTTTGTAATAAAATAAGGCTACTATAAATACAAAATATTGAATTTAATTGAAATATTTATGCATTTTATATATTCACACAGTTGTCCTTTTAAAGTAATTACAGACGCAGTTCCTCACATTGACATGGTCCACTAATATAAATGTGTCCTGTCTAAAGCCATTTATTAAAATACAAATAAATAAATAAATAAATAAGAAAAAAAACAAACAAAAAAAAAACAAAAACATTTTGACCCGAGAAGTGTGAAATTTCATAAAAATAAATGGCTTGCTTTTTTATGTAATGCAAAGACATTAATACATTTTTCAGTGTGGCTTGTGTTCATAGTACATTTCTCTCTTTGCACATGAAGGAAACATAACAGAATCCGTTTGTTCGTTTATGTGTGGATCTGTGCATCCACGTATTCTTACAGATAGGTGGCCGTTGAAAGTCTAGCAGATGTAGGAGTACGTTTAAAAAGTGGACAGATGGTGCACACAGTAAATGTTTAGAGACTGCAGAATGATGCTACACAAATCTGTGAGATTCAGATCCCGTCCCCTAAATCATGCAGAAGAAACATGAATACCTTATTTCTGGGAGTGAACCAAAGAGCAATGAAATGTATTCCTTTTACAGTCTTTCATGGTCCACAAATATGTGACCCTGGAGCGCAGAAGCAGTCATCAGTAGCTCAGGGATAGTAGAAATAGCCAATAATACACTGTATGGGTCAAAATTATTGAGTTTTTCTTTTATGCCAAAAATCATTATGATATTAAGTAAAGATAATGCTCCATTAAGATATTTAGAAAATTTCCTACCATAAATATATCAAAGCTTAATTTTTTACTTGTAGAATGCATTGCTAAGAACTTTATTTGTACAACTTTAAAGATGATTTTTTCTTTCTCTTTTCTGGCACCCTCAGATTCTAGATTTTCAAAATAGTTGTATCTCGACCAAATATTGTCTGATTCTAACAAACCATACATCAAGGGAAATTTCATTTATTCACCTTTCAGATGATGTATAAATCTCAGTAAAAAAAAAAAAAGGACCCTTAGTGGTCCAGGATCTCAAATTGGTTACACTTTACTTTGAGACCACTGTAGACATTCTACTAACAGAAAGAAACTTTGCAACTAAATGTCAACTAGCAGTCATTACAGTTTTAGTAGACTGTCTGCTTAAAATCCAACACAACATACAACACACTACGAGAAAATTTGCAAGCATATGTCAACTTATTCTAGTAACCCCAAACCTACCCCTAACCCTAGCTCTCTCCAAACCTAACCCTAACCCTAACCCTAACTCCTCTGAGAGTTAGTAGACATGTAGATGCAAAGTTACTCAGTGCAAAATAAAGCAAAATAAAGTGTAACCCAAATATGTTTTCTTTGGATCAATAATCTGATCGCTAAAGAACCATGCCTGTAATTATTCTCTGGAGCTTGGGCTCCGATGGCTCACAGAGACGAGACAAGCGCTCTCCTTCTCCTGGATCAGATCCAGAGAGGACATCTCTCATGGGCCTGTCAGGATTGTATTCGTAGTCGAATGCCCCGTGCCCTGAACCTG